>NW_024537457.1:0-263054 GCF_016647745.1 Suillus plorans | reverse complement strand
GGTACGCGCATAAGCGGCGCGCGCTTGAACGATGAAGGAGAGGAGTCCTTAAGAGAGTAGCAAGGGCACAGGTGTCAACAGTGGAGGAGTATAATCAGATTTCTAGTATTGGAGGGAGAACTCTACACTTTGCAGTATATCAAGATAAGGGGAAAGTAAGTACCAGAACCGAAGGAATCCTCCCTCTATTTAAGAAGGGAGATTACGCTATGCGGCGCGCTTCCGAGCGCGCTCCCGAACCGAGTAACCATATCAACTTCTAAATATATTCTAAGTTTAAATAGACTCTCTGTATGTAAGCGCACGGAGGTCGGACCGAAGGTTCGTTAATTCAATGAGAGAGATAAAAATAACGCACCAGTGAATCAGCAAGGACAAAGGACAGAGGGACGGACGGTAGGAGCGCGAAGGCCTATGGAGCGCACGCGAAGGGCGCGCGTGCGTGTGCGATGTGCGAGTGAGGCGCGTACGTAGGGCGCGCGCGCGAGAGCGCGAATGACTGGTCCTTAGGATGTGAGCTGATACAGATAGGGAATTAAATGGGTAAGAAGGCCGCATATCCGGCATCGAGAGGCGCGAGTCTCTACATCTCCTGGGAACTTACATTCTGAGTGTCCCCACTCAGAGCTATAGCGCGGGATTTTGGACTTGGAGAAATGGTGATAGACAGGGGTCATGTGATCGCGAGAGTAGGGCCGCTCCTTTGATGATCGCGAGCATCGCTGATCTAATCGATGGGGTTGTTGATAAGAGATGGAAGTGTTCTCGCGATCTCTTGTCTTCCTTCTTATCATTACCATCATGCCTCCTTTCACTGCCGCTATGCTGAACTCCACTCCCTCTCCAGAACCTGAGCCTGTGGCGCCAATTCACCCTGAGGACGCGCCTATGGCTGACGCTAGCGCGGAGTCCGATACCGACCGCCTTGTCAGCGCTTGGGCGGCTTCCCTGGTCGCATTGGAGGCGTGCGTCATGGTGACGCCAGACCTCAAGCCGGAGCTCCTCGAGGATCAAGAGATGTGGATGCGCGAGTGGCTCTCTGTACTGGTGAGTGCGCTTACATGGCTTGCCTTTGTGATCTAACATTCCTAGGCAACCATGAACGGCTGTTCCGAGCGCGCGGGTGCGTTGAGCGTGGAGCTGGATATGGACAATAAGAGCGCGGAGCTCCTGAAGCAGGGGCGCAAGGGTTACAAGGAGATTGAGGTGCTGGTGAAGGGATGGAAAGCAAAGGCGATCGAGACTGTTCCAGTGGCGCCTCCCAAGCGCGTTGTTCGCGCCACTGAAGCGCCGGGTACCGAGGCGCGCCACCGACGCGTCTGGTACTGATGCTTCCATGCAGGTGCGTTTCTCTATGTCGTGTGGGTGTGCTACTCTACTGAATGTTCGTCCGCATTAGCGCAAGGTTGGACGTATGTCTGTTCCTTCGTGCCTCGCTGCACCAACTGCGCCAGCAAGAATCAGGTTTGCGGAGGCACGCCTGGCAGGCGCTGCCCTCCTTGTGACGTTTCTAAGCGCGCTTGCTCCTTTTGTAAGTTGCGTCTTGTCGGATTCTGTTGGCGCGCTACTGACGCCTTTGGGATTAGCTAAGCGCAACAATACAGACGGACCCAAGGCGCGTCCGCGCAAGCCTATGCCCAAGCGCCCCACGGTTACTGAGTCTGCCAAGGAGACTGCCTCCTCTATTGCCGTTGAAGAAGATGGTTCTGACGGGTCTGGTTTAGATGTGATGATTATTGATGAGCGCACTGTGGAGGATAAGGTTGTGCGCGCCTCGCGCGTTATCCCTGTGCGCCGAGGGTCCGTTGGCATCTGGCTCTGCGCCTAAGGGAAAAGGCAAGTACAAGGGACCAGAGGAGGAGTTGAGAGAGGTGCAAGCTGAGACGGCGCGCTTGAGGGAGGAAAATGCGCTATGCGCGCGTCCGCTTTGAAGACTCGCCAGTATGCGCGCGCCCAGCAGGCGGATCTCTTGGCGCTTTCCAACAAACTTTTCGCCATGTCCCAGGAGTGGTCTGACCTGGAGGAGCGCGCCAATGCTTCTCTGAACTAGATACAACCTGTTTTTCTCCTAAGCGCCAATGCGCCTTTGCAATAGATCCTGATTTTGTTGTCCCATGTCCATGTCCATGTCCTCGTCTGATTCACTGGGCTATGAAATTAAGATTATAAGTATGTAAGTAAGGCTCGAGCGCGAGACGAGATAAAGGTACTGCGATGGACTTTACTAGGTTTTCTGCGGGGTGCGCGCCCGTCTTGTCTTCTTCGCGCGCCTTCCTTCATCTATCCCTGCCTTGTTGCGCCGCGCGCCGAGGCGATGACGCGCGCGTTTGAATGAAAATTAGAAAAAAGGAAAAAAGGTGCGCGGCGCCGCGCGCGCGTTAGAAAGTGAACGTCTATGGGGGTGATTATGCGCGCGCTATACAAATATGGTAGTTAGTAGTATGTACTTGCGGAATATGAGCGTTTCGGTGGTGCGTTGATGTATTCTAGAGTCTGTGGGGTTTATGTGCAGGCAATGCGCGTTATATGGACGAATGATAGAAAAAGATATCACCGGACGAAACCCGGGGTAAAACTGAGAGTATGTACTTCATGGAATATTTTTGTGTTTTTCGTATTATCTTGTGTTTTTGTTTTATGTTTTTGAGGAGTGTGTGGATGTGCGAATTGATTGGGTGATGTGCGGGTGAGAATTGGTTGCGCGCGCTAATCGTCTTGCGCGCGCTCAGGCTCGTCTTCTTCAGGTTCTACGGTTTCGTACGCTTCTAGTTCGTCGATGCTCTCGTCGTCCACTCCAGTCATTTGGGTTACCGATACGCGCTCCCCGCTACGTGGGTAGTAAGGAATGACGCGGAACGCGGCGAACCGGAGTTTTGAGATTGCGCCATCCAACTCGGCCAGCATATACGAGCCTCCCTTCGTGCGGCGCACTACGATCATAGGTCCCAAATAGCGCGGCTTCGTCTTCTTGCTCAATTCGTATTCGACCCTCGAGTTGCGTACCAACACTAAGGCGCCGGGTTCGAAATCGTGCGATTTGATAGTCGCGCGGAAGCGCTTCTCAAAATCGCGTATCGACTTGAAGCGCGCCGCGACTACTCTGTCTCTGATCGCGTTAATATCTTCTATGCGCTTCTGTAATTGACGCGCGCGCCATGCTATAAGGTCAGTAGTGGTGAACGCGCCTCGGCTTGGTAAGGGCGCGAGGAACGTCGCTTCAGCGAGATCAAAGGGAAATATTGGCTCTACACCGTGCATCATGAAATAAGGCGATAAGCCCGTCGCTTTGTGAATGGTAACGCGCTCTGCCCAGAACACTGAATGAACCACCTGATACCAGCGGGAATCGTCTCCGTCGCAGGTTTTAATGATGGCCTCCCGGACATCGCGGTGTCGTCTTTCGACTATACCGTTTGCCTGAGAATTATATGGCGAGATGCGGATCGGGTGGATCCCATATTTGCGCGCGAGTTCGTCTACTGCGAGCCTATATGCGGGCGCGTTGTCCGTCACTATTTCTGTGATCGGGCCCCACCTACAGAAGAGCTCTTCGAAAATAAAAGCGGTTAGCGCGTTAGTATTCTCTTTGCGCAGCATGCGCCATTCAGGATACGATGTTAGCGCGCATCGCGCTTGCACAAGGTATTCAAATCCACCTGCTCTGGGCATCTTCATGGTGTCGATGTGCGCTTTGCGGAATAGACCACCCGGTATGGGTACGATTGGAGGAATATGCAACCTCCGTTTGGCGCACTTGGCATTCGTGACACGTTTGCGCGTACCATTTGATATCTTCAATGATGTGTGGCCACCAAAAGCGCAGGCGTAGGCGCGCGCTGACCGTATAGATACCCTTGTGCCCTAGATCGTCATGCGCCTCCTTCAGAACGCGGTAGCGCTTGTTTGGAGGCAACACGAGCTGATGTTTGCCATGCGTCGCTCTGCGCCATAGGTTGCTTTCCAGGACGAAGTAGCGCTGCGTTGTTGACGAACTTTTCGAATTCTTGATCTGAAACGTCAGTGGGTCTTTCGCGCGAGGTAAGGAACTGTTCTATTGTGGTCATCAGCGCGTCTTGCGCGCGCGCTGTGTCCGAGCGCGAATATCAGGCTCCGATTCTTCCGTCTGCGCGACATCGAAATATACGCGCAACGCTGGCACGTGCGCGCTCTGCGAAATGAAACATGTGCGATGCGCTTCATGGCGTATGTCTGCCGAGACGCCTGCTACGCGGCGCGCGCGATCGTTCAGCAGTGCAATAGCGAATGAGTATGCGCGATCAATCCAATCTTCATGATCGTCGTCCTCAATGGGATCTTCCTCAGCGGGTGGTCTCCTTGAGAGGCCATCCACGCCTTTGTGCTTTTGCGCGGGTACATGAACGAGTTTGAACGAAAATAAGAGGATACCCGCAATCCATCGATTGATGGTCGCGTTAGGTTGCAAGTCCGGGTTATTGATCATACCTTTGATATACTTCGCGTCTACCTCCACCGTCAGATTCTTTACCCCGAATATGTATACGCGCACCGCGCGTAGCGCGCGGAAGAGTCCAAAGAGTTCTAGCTTCGCTTGAGAGTAGCGCCTCTCCACGTCATTTAGCGCGATGGAGCCAAATCGATTTGGATAGCGCTTCCCGTTTTCACCTACTTGCAGCAAGACCCTAAGAATCCGCGCACTTGCGATTGATTCGTTGGTTCGGGCCAGTCGCGTATCTTCTGGACTTTAGATTCTTCTGGTACGCGCCCTTCAAACGTGCATTTGTGCCCGACGATAATAGCCGTGGGCGCAGCTAGAATGAATTTCGTCGCGGAGATGGTTGCACCTACGTTCTCTAAGCGCTGGAGAATGCGATTGACGACGATGCAATGTTCCCATATGAAGCGCCGGATTCCTGGGTTTTCGGGTATTGTCTCGTATGAACCGTCCTCGCGCTGATAGCGCGTTCGTACTGATTTGATTGGGACATCATCCACGAACGGCGACGTGAACTCTGGAATCTCGTGTTGCAGGATGAACGCGGTATCGCCTTGGTAAACCTGTACAGCGTTAGCATGCCCTTGAGGAAGGGTGGTAGCCGTGAGGGCCCAAAGGCGTTCCAAAGGTTGTCAGGTCGCGCGACTCACGTCAAGCGTGCGCTGGTCATAACCTGAATATAAATCCAATATGCATACACTGCGTAACCGGCGAATGCTTCGCGAGAAGTTCGACAAAGGGGAAGCGACGCGTCGCGAATTGTTACCGCGTTAGCGGCTGCAAGTCGTGAACTAGGCGCAAGGATTTTCGTCCTTCTTGACGACACAAAACCAGCGCGAGCGATACGCGGCCGTTGATGGCTCGTATACTCCTGATGAGATCTTTTCCTTGATGATGCGCACTACTTCATCTAAGGTGGCTGGTGGAATCGGAATATTGCGCTGAGACCACGGGGTGTGCGGAATGGTCGGAATTTGTACGGCGGAAAATAGGTCTCGTTGAGACGCCCGCGCTCTGAGGCGCCCCATGTAAAGGCGAGTTCGTGAACGCGAACCAGCCAGCGTACTAACTTGAGTTCCTCTGGCCACAGCCAATTTGCTGGGTCGAGGTCTAGCTTGTCTGCGCGCTCGCGCGTGAAGCGCGCACCTGGAGAGAAATCTGGGGGATGGGTGGGTAAGTCTGGTAACCCTGCTAACAGGTCTTCTGGCAACTGGCGCACTACCCTATACTCTGCTGGCATAGTGGTAGGCACGGTCCGCACCTTCTTCGCGACTGGTTTGTAGACCAGCGTGTGAAGGGCGGGATCATAATAATAACATGAATTGAAGGCGTCAATAGTCGCCTTCTCTATAGCAGTCTGTGTGGATGTTAGATGCGCGTACGCGCTGAATACTGCGGAATACTACATGCGGAAAGATGATGCGTAGAAACAAAAGACGATGCGTTGTTGCTCCTTAAGAGCATAGAATGAGAAACGCCTTCAGCGCGCGCAATGCGCGGTGCGTTAGGCGCAATACGAGAAGACGAGACATGATGCGATAATGAAAATGATTGGGGAAACAAATGCGAATAGGCGTCTCCCCGCGAATGCTGCAGATCATCGATACTTAAAAACCCTGTTCCTCCTCCTTGAGCGCGTGCGAGTGCGCGTTGTTAACGCACTTCGCGTCTCTTGCGAGCGAACGCTTGACCCAAGGTAGGGTTGGAATGCGCAATTCCTTGCGCGCATTAGGGTCCGTCAGTATAAGATCCTGCTCCCCGTCAGGGAGATCAAATGTGCGACATGAAGTAAGCTTAAAAAACGGGCGCCCTAGCAAAACCTCGAAGGTCGCGCGCTCGATGACCTGGACTTGAAAATACATGGGTCCTGCGCCAAAATCAAGCGAAACATTCTCCACGACTCCAAGCGTCGCGTCGTGTGATGTGTTCACTGATTCCATGTTGAGGCTGTGGTCCGATCTGAGCGGTACTCCGAGCTCCTTCCACACATCTCTTGGCATGACTACTACCTCTGTGCCTTGGTCTGGGACACACGTGAGAGTGCGCCCCTCTGATGTCTTCGCGCGGATACAGCGCAGGGGCGCAAAGTGATCCGCGACGATCCTGCCGTCGTCGCTTCACATGCGCGCATCTTCATATTGCCTTAACCATTGATCGGTCGCGGGGTGTCCTGATAATTTGTGTACTGATACTGCGCCTACCGTGACACGCTTCTTGGTCGTAAGTTCGCGGAAATGTTGGCGAACATCAGGAGATACAGCTAATAATTCCCTTACGGGAATGTTGAGATTGGAATCGAGAAGACGCTCGACAACGCGTTTGTCGGCCTCTTTGTCCTCGAGCGCGAATGCATAATGATACGATGATGATTGTGATGGTGCTGGTGACGATGATGACGCTGATGGTGATACTGATGCTGATGCTGATGACGATGCGGTCGCAGATGGCGATGATGATGATGGAGAAGGCGCGGACGACGATGGTGCTGCTCCTTTGGGGGGCGCCTTTGCGCCTATTGGCGCGCTTGACGGCGCAACTTTCGCTAGCTCCTTTCCTTTACCTTTGTCAGACGAGGCTTGTATTTTGGGGGAGATTATCTCCTCCTCTACCGTGGCTTGTCTAGATGCGGGCCTCGGGCACGCGCGGGTTTCACTGGGTATTTCGACACCGTCAAAGCGGACGTTTTTACCTTTGGTGTTGCGCTTCTGCTCGCGCTTCGCGGCTACGTAGGCTAGCGCCTCGGTCATGAGGTCCACCGTGTCATCGTCTCCATCAAGTTCTGTTCGCGCGACTGTGTGCACAAACGCGGATGACCCTACTTCAATTACCGCGTCGATCTCCTCAGACACGCGATAGAACAGCCCTGCTGTGGTGCTTGTGCTAGCGGTCGTATCTGAGGTAGCGCGGCTCGCGTGGTGTCGGTCTAGTCGTTCCTTGAGTAGTCCTCGACCTGGAATCCACTCGCCATTTGGCAAAACAAGCTTGCGCGTCTCTTCGTTAACCTTACATTTGCCCGCGTCGATGTACCTTTGTCTCTCCGTGCATCGAGCATAATAATGTTCAAGACTGCCACAAAAGGAGCAGTCGTTGAATGTGGACGCCTCGCGCTTATATTCGCGCTTGGTTACCGTTCCTTGCGCGGGTGATTCCATTGATGTGTTAGCTGTGACCAGGTTAGTGAATGATGCCGCCTTAGGCGCGCTAGCCGTTGCGCTTGGTGCGGGCGCATTCGCTGGTAGTACAAACTGTCCAGCTGCGAAAATGTTCATGAACGGATATGGATCTTGCGGGTAGTGGTCCGGGAACTTGATCATGAGGCGCGTGCGGATTTGCACCTGAGTGTCCTTAGGAATACCTTCCATGAATGTGCGGTCGCGCTCGGCTTTCCCGATACGGTCCTCTGCCAAAAGCGGTTGCATGATCTTCTTGAATGTGCGCAGGTAACTGCTCAGTTCCTGGTAAGAAGGCATCGGTTTGTTAGCATACTCGTGCACGATGGCTTGTAGGTCCGCAAGCGCGTAGCGCCTTTTGCCATCCCATCCGGGATACATTACTTTGACCTCGTCTAAAAAGGCGTCGTAATCGCTTACTTGCGCCTCGGGCATTCCGCCCCATAATTCGCGATCATCGCGCTCAAGGTAGCGGATGATGCCTTTGATGCGGTCGAGTCCTTTTAGACCTACTTCATCAGCGAGCTGCTCGTATAGGTCTATAAAGTCAGCGAGGTCGTCCGCGGTGCCATCAAATTTAGGCGCGTCCGTTGTCCCACGGACGGGCATTCTGGTTCTTGTGGTGGACATAGTAGGTGTTTGGGATGTTGTAGGCGCGGAGGTCTTCTGACTGATTGGCACTTGGCGCGCATATGTGAAGGGAAGGTTTGCTATAACGATACCGCCTGGAATTGAAGGCGGCGCGCGCGGGGTTTCGAACACTTCTTGCTTGATTTTCGGAATTCCCACTGTAGGAGGCGCGTTCTCGCGCACGGGGGATGCTAATGCGTTAAGCGGGGTTTTGCTAGAATCGGTCAGTTCGGTCAGCGCGCTTAGCACTGATAGGTCAGAAGAAATAAAAGGAGGTTGGTTGGGCGTATGGAGGAACGCTCCGGGAAGTTGGCTTCTTGGGTTATCTATTGCTTCAAAGTCGTCGGACGACTCTTCTTTGACAGAATCTTCCGGCGATGGCGTGACTGGCGATATCGGCTGTCTAGGCGCGCGCGCTAAGAGCGCTAGATCTGGTCGTGGCGGTTCTGAGATGTTGCACAAGCGACCGCGCGCGGGTTGAAGGAATAAGGGTCCTGGTAGAATTGATTCAATTGCTCTGTCGAATGCGGCGATGGCTTCTTCTCTAGCTCTGCGACGACTGTTGGGTCTGAGTACCCGACCGGTTGTCTCAGAAGTGTCCCTCGCGGTGGGCTCCAGTTGAAGGTGAGGAATCTTGACTGTGGGTGAAAACACTAAAGAAAGGGGGCTCTACAGCAAGACCTGGATACGAGAATACAACTCGACCCAAAGGACAGCTACTGAGAGAAGTTCCTCGCGAATAAGGTGGAGGGAAACTCTGTCAACTAGACGGGCGCTGGTAGACGCGGGAAAGTAACGCGCGCGAAGGCGCGCGTAGGCGATGCGAAGGCGCGCGAGATGCGCGTGTGAGCGAGAGATGCGGAGGGTACGCGCGTAAGTGGGCGCGCGCTTGAACGATGAAGGAGAGGAGTCCTTAAGAGAGTAGCAGGGGCACAGGTGTCAAACAGTGGAGGAGTATAATCAGATTTCTAGTATTGGAGGGAGAACTATACACTTTGCAGTATATCAAGATAAGGGGAAAGTAAGTACCAGAACCAAAGGAATCCTCCCTTTATTTAAGAAGGGAGATTACGCTATGCGGCGCGCTTCCGAGCGCGCTCCCGAACCGAGTAACCATATCAACTTCTAAATATATTCTAAGTTTAAATAGACTCTCTGTATGTAAGCGCGGAGGTCGGACCGAAGGTTCGTTAATTCAAAGAGAGAGATAAAAATAACGCACCAGTAAATCAGCAAGGACAAAGGACAGAGGGACGGACGGTAGGAGTGCGAAGGCCTATGGAGCGCGCGCGCGAAGGGCGCGTGTGCGTGTGCGATGTGCGAGTGAGGCGCGTACGTAGGGCGCGCGCGCGAGAGCGCGAATGACTGGTCCTTAGGATGTGAGCTGATACAGGTAGGGAATTAAATGGGTAAGAAGGCCGCATATCCGGCATTGAGAGGCGCGAGTCTCTACAGCGGGATAGGGAGTGAGTAAATTCGCTGATTCTCCTGAAAACTCCATTAACTTCGTGATTCCTGTGCCTCCGTCTCCACCATCCTTCAACAACGCCCGTGTTGTCTCCCTGGATGAGGACGCGGTTGCTAATGTTAGGGATAGCGGCGACAGTGTATACGAGTAGTTCGAAAGCCACAGCTTCTGCCCATCCAATGTCACATTTGCCATTGTGCGTCTTCCAACCGGGTATCAATCTCCACGCTCTCCAGTGCTCGCCAACTACTAGACCTATTCCTATGCCTGAACTCGCGTCCAAGAACGCTAGTGGGTTCTCTAGCTTCGTTGTGGGGAGGATGGGACACGTTGCACCTTCGGATTGGATTAAATGGGACCACCAGTCGAGGTCATCTGCTACTCTGTCTCCTGCTCGATGTGGGAGAAACAGCTTCCCGCTGCAGTGTGAGAGCATTGCTTCAAGGCTCGTTAAATACGCTCTGCCTCGAGGTACCACTTCACATGTATGTAATAACTTTCCGTAAAGTTCCTGAACGTCTTGGAGCGTGTGCGTTCGCCGCTTGCGCCATTTGTGTATTGCCGCAAGATATTTGTCGATTTTTGCCGAATTTAATGATACTGATCTGTTCTCAATGTTCCATACAAAACCTAAGTGTACCGTAGTCGTTTGAAAAGGCTGGTCTTTCAACGGTTCCCAGATGATACCTAGCTCCTGTTAAGAACGGGCTCAAGGGTCGGATCCGAAGGGCTTGGCTTCAGCTCGTGCGCTGCGCCCCTTACCCGAGTACGTGCCCCTAACTTCCGAAGGCTGTCGAACGATGTCCAAAGGTTACCGGACGATGTCCGGAGGGCGTCGGGCGATGTCCGATGCGCGGGAATTCTGGCGGACGTTCGGGAACGAGAGATAAGACTAATCCGGACGAAGTCCGAACTAGAAAGGAAACAGCGGAGGACTACCAGAGGTAGAGGCAGAGGTGACAAGTCTATAGGAGTCGATCCTAAGACGAGCGGAGGTCGACGAGAGAGAAACTCAAGTCGGACGGAGGAGGGAATGAGCAGAGTCTAAGATGATATTCAAACTAAGGATGTACATAGATTCTACAGGGTTTATATACTACTGAGGACTTATCGGAGAACAGAGATGCGCAGTCTGAAGCTATATGAAGCTGTGGATGGAGCGTATAGAAAAGTCAAACGCTAGTCTATCGGAAAATAGTAAATGAACCCGGAGATTAGAACAGATGAAAATAAAGGCGGAAATGAAATGAGGTACGGAAAATGATATGGTCTAACTGGAGTAGGAACGTACAAAGGGATAAGGCACGGAAGTTAGACGCGGGTCGGATCCGGACATAGATAGATGTCGGCCGGATCCGGACTTCTGGAAATGATGTGTGTGATAGGTCCGGGTCCGGAACACGGGATATGACAGCTCCTCTGACAAGGCATCTATGTCTTGCAGGTTGCAATTAAAATGTTTGTCGTGGTCAGATCTAGCAGATCGTTTTGAAAAATCTTGCAGCAGTTTCGAGCAGTCTTCGCTCAGTTCCTCGAGTTTTCCTGTGTCTGTGCACATGCCACCAAACCAAAGACGGCTTCCTGTTTGGCGCATACCTTCTTGTGCGAAGGATTGGTTCCAATTCTTTCAGAAATTGTTGTATTGGTCTAAGAATTCGAGCTTGATCCTGAAGAAGATATAATCGTCGACCCATTTGTCTAAAGGGCCGATTCCGTTGTATCGGAAAATCTCGGCTCCCGCATCTGCTACGTGGCCATAAGCCCCTGCAGATGGAGCTGCCCCGAACGCTATGCAAGTGTCTACGCAGAAAAGAGAGTCTGAGATTCATACGACGCCAGCAGGCCATTGCGATGGATGGAGTGGTACTGTTCGGTAAGCTTCTGCGACATCTCTTGTCGCTGCTTCAGAGCCAGGAGGAAGGTTCACGATGATTTGGTAAATGATGGAGAATTTTCCCCATGTGGTCAGGAAATTGTTGGTCTCGATGGCGGAATTCACTGACGGATTTGGGAAAGAAGCGTTGGGTGAATGCGGATACGAAAAATTCTGGATGATCCTGAATTTTCCTGGTTTGCCCGGTTTTGGGATGATTGATAGCGGTGACGATTGATAAGGCCCTATAAGACTTTCCAAGACCGATGCTGGGAAAGGCCCTATGTACCTGCCTTTGCACAATTCTTTCTGAATGATGGTATCAAACTCAATCGAGTATTCAGAAATAGAATCTCTGTTTGGAGGCGCTTGTACAGTTCTGATAGAAGGAAAATCTATTTTGAAACCTAAAAGAAGACCTTCTGGTATCTTAGCGAAGCGGTCAAGTAAACCGGCTCTTCGAAGTTCTCGTTTCCACACATCAACCTTGTATGGTGTCAATGGTCTCAGCTTTCTGAGCTCTAGGGCATCTTTGAGTGCCGTGAGTGGCTGCTCCGCATCCCGAACATACGTGACATGCGTCATGTTTGGGGGTGGTGCAACCTTCCTCGCGTTGCCAAGCTGTACAGATTTGTTTTCCGTCTTTGGTCCAAAGACCCTTGCGGATGCGCTCGGCAAATGTCTTGAATTGGTTGTCCCACGTATGAGAGGTGGCGCATTCCACGGTGCAATGCAAGTTTCTTCCCAAGCACACTGTGCAGCAAGGTAATGTACCTGCAGCAGCAGGAGGACGAGGATGTTGTACCTTCTTGTTGCTATATGCGGCTTCTTCCGCAGGGGGGTGCGGGCGCTTCTGTGACGTCGCGACCTGCTGTGATAGCATTCATGAGAGGTGCTGGTTGTTGGCTGTGAAAGTAGCTGCTGCTTGCTCTGTAGGAGGAGTTCCAACATTACAGATAGCAAGTTACTGATCGTGTGATACGAGGTATGTACGTGGCGATCACGTAGTTGATGCGAGAGGTTCCCAGTGAGGGATGACACATGATGGTCATGGATTTTCGTGATGAAATCCCGGTGGGTGGTGCCAGAGTGAGCGCGTTGCAACACAAAGGTCGGTGGTTACCATGTCGGCGCGCGATTGGCCGACAGTGGGTGAGAGTTTTAAATTATATGAAATGTTCGCAAAGTTGTTATGAAAGGGACGAAGAAGCCGAGAAGTTGATTGAGTATTTGACCTTTGAGTGAAAGTAAATGAAAAGGTACTGACGGATTGCTAACGCTGTATCTTTATCTCTTTTCTCGTTGAAAAGTTCTTCCCGAGCTTCGAAGATGAGATCCTGATTGAGCTCTTCTAGACTCCAGCTCTGAGCCATACCGATAGTCATGTGCCAGCGACGACGTTGTTGCGATTGGTAGAGTAGCAATGCTCTTTGTTTGAGCGTATCTGGGGCATGACACCAACGATGCGATTGTAGTGCGCACCAGAATCGAATATGCATGTCAACTCGATCGTCAGGCCAGTCATGTAGTTTCATTGAAGCGATCATGCGCGGTGCCGCCTCGTTGAAGTCTTCCCATGAAAGATTTTCGTCTTTGACGATGGGGGCAGACTTTGGATCCTTGACTGCCGCCGCAGGAACCCATGAGTGTAGCCCATCTGCGGCTGGTAGCATCACTAAGGCATCTGGTTCTGCTAAGAGGTTTGAAACTTTTGCGTCTTCTAGACCCTTGTTGGTGAAGTAGTGCAACTCACAATAATCTCCCGCTTTCATTTTCCTTAGAGCATACTGTGCGGGGATGATTGTTGGGTCAGAAGGTACCTTCCCTCGCACTAGAGGCACATATTTGTTTTTGTTCTTCTTTCTATCCTCTAAGCGAGCGGCCTCTTGTTCGTCTTTGATTAGTTGCCTGTGTTCTTCTTCTTCTTCCTCTTCTCTCCGTTCAGCCTCGTGCCGGCGCCGTTGTTTGAGGGCCCAATGTTCTTTATCAGCGTTGTTGGTCAGGGTCCACAGGGCTGAGAGAGAGCGAGCTGCTTGGTCAGCATTGAAACCTTCGTCAAAGAGCTTCTGACGCGCATCTTTGTGCTCTTGAGTCGTGAAGTCTGGCCTTATGGCTTCGTTAGGGTTCTGCGTGAGCATTATAACTGACGAAATAGATGCAAAAACGTATAAACAAGTAGCCAAAACTCAGAATAAGGCAAGGCTGCGAGGTGGGCAGGAGCAAGAAGAGCTGCGCCACCTCACTAACTTCCGTGTAGACTAAAATCTTTGCCGGCCTCGTTCCTCGGCCGGCTTAGATAACCATCCTCCCACATGCTTGTGCAGTGTGCACTAGATGTAGCTGAAGTCATCCCTTCTGGTGTCTTTGGCGTCTTTAACTTGTCACCAATTCTGTCAATGGTCATGGAGGAGCGCTTTACTTGGGCCAGTGCTCCATTCATGATTGATTTCTATTTTGAACTTCCACTCTCCAATCCTGCACTGGCACCACACAAGTACTACTACAGTGCAACACAGTCGCTGACTTTGGCAAGCCTTTGCCCCAGATACTAGTACCAAGCACTGCATTTAAAGGACTACCGTTGCAGGTATTTGTGAATGCCATCTACCATGTAGATGATCAATAGTCACTATACCTGGACTGCGAAAGACCAAAGTGAGGTTCAATGATAGTATAGTATACAAACTGTGCCATACGGCATCAGTGCTATCAAGCATGAATGCAAGCAGTCGGAAGCATGAAAATTTAAGGATGTGCGCAAACCTGACACCTGTCTGGTGCCTATTCTACTGATTCTATTGGTATGTGACCGTGTGATAGTGTTGATGAGTTACATAATGTGCGAGGCACTGGACAGTCTGGACTTGTCATTACTAGTTCTACCCGATGCAACTTGACCACATTCTCGCATCTTCTCATGGCCCACTACGTACTCGCCGGTCCCACGCAGTGAATTTGAGCACGAGCTCGATACAAGGAATCAGAAACATGATATCAGAGCATATTTTACAATGAGCTACGCCTCTAATTCACTAACACCTAAGACTAGATATACTTGGATTTGATTTGGTTGATTTACAGGTACGTGTAGCGCAGAAGCGAGAATGTACATGCATCCATGATTCCATGTGTACAGTGCAAACCATATAAGTTGTGATGCGATGCTATAGCCTGACCAAAAATAGATATTATATGTAGGAGACTATTGAAGATAAGAGGCATATACAACACGGCTCACCGCCACCATGGAGGAGGACCAGATGTCCCAGGTCCTCCCGGCCTCGCATAGCCACTGCGAGTCGAATTGCTTCTTGGATCTAGTCCGCCATCCATGTTGAAAGATCCAAAGTGCTGTGCAGCTGCATTGTTGGGATGCGCGGTTCCGTGAGGTTGGCTTCCCAACGAGGCCACGTTGGTCCGTGTTGTGCCATGGAAAGATTGCAATTCACCTGTCGCCATGGAGTATGAGTCTAGTATGTTAGATGTGGTAGATGTAGATGATGACGACGATGATGACGATGACGACGACAATGAGCCTGCGGTTTGAGGAAAAACTGCGCTAGACATGACGCTCGATGATGGAGGCGCTCCGAAGGTGCTCCGTGGAGCTGGCACAGGTTCATGGAAGCCAGAAGTTGCACCTATGAAACCTGTTCTTCCGATTTCATAATCGACTTCCATTGGAGAAGATGGGAAATGTGGGCCGCTATCCTGCGTTGTCTCAGGCACTCGACGAGTGGCTCGATTTGTCAACCCAAACCAGGAAGTCGGGCGTGAAAGTGCTGGGCGACTTGACACATTAGGACGAGGTCCGCTGACGTTCTGGATGGATGGGAAAGTGCGGGGTCCCGTACTGCTCTGGGCTGCACTGGCAGTTGAGCTGGGAGGTTGATGATAAGGATCTAGGAACTGTGAACCCTGTGATTGCTCTGGACGTGGCGGGTGGATGTGGAGATAGTGGTGATGATGGTGATGGAAATGAGTTCCACCACCATTAAACCTTGTCGCCGCCACCGGTTCTGTAGGAGTACCAACAATCGTTTGGGCACGTGACAATGATTGTGGTTGGGTACCATTCCCTGATTGGGCATTAGACCCTCGGCGAGCGCGATTGATTAATTCACTCAGACGCATGGCAACAACCCCAGAGGAAGAGTCTGAGCTCGATGTCCGGCCGTGATTGCCACTTGCTCCCACTTCAGGTTCTCTTGACCCTGACCCACCAGCCCCCGCACTTGTCATTATGCTTGCCTTATATGGGCATTTTGGAGAATTCTTGACCTTTTTGCGACATACAGGGCAAGTATTCGCTGTCTTGAGCCATTGCTGGAAGGGTAACTCGTCAGCAAGCGAAAGAAAAAAGACAAAAGAAACCAAGTATACCTCCAAACAAGCTTTATGCAACCAATGGGTACATTCAACGAGCTTTGTGACAGGATCGTCGCGCCCATACTGCAGAAGAAAGGTAAGATACGTCACTGGATGAATTTGACAGATACGTACATCATCCAAACATATTGGACACCGTGTCTCGCTGTCTTCCTTAGCCCATGCTTGATAGGTTCCCGTTGGAAGCGAGGCAATGACGTCGGCAGGCGTAGCTCTCGACCTGACTTCCCCAAGCGTTTCGCCTAGCGACAACAATCCCTCATACGACGAGTCAAATAACTCATCCGGCTTTATCCGAAAAGAGAAGCATGAGGAACATTCCAGTAAGCACAGCACAACACAGCGCACACAGCATACGCACCATATAATCACCCATATTTCTCCTTGCCACCGTCCGAAACATCGATCTAATACGAGTACCCTCTGCTCGTGACGTTCCGCGTGTAAGGCCAGCCCGCTGCCTCAAGGTGCGAATGGGTGTCCGTTCTTCGGGTGGGGCCGCTTCTTGCCGTTCTCGAGGCCGGTCTGTAGTGTTTCGGGTGATAGTAGCGGAACTACCGGAGGTGAATGATGATCCGGAGCTCGTCGGAGTAGATGAACCTTGAAGCAGTGGAGACCGCCATGGAAGTAATGCGAGGCGATTAGCATTCCCAGGTCTTCCGGAGGGCCCCTGGTGTGGCTGAGAAACATTGCGCCTGGAGGCTAAGTCAGATCGTTCGTTGTTGGGGCCATATCGCTCCATCATTTCGCGCATGGTTCTCATCCTTTCATAGTCGCGATCCTGGGGTTGCATCAATGACTCCCATGAAGAGTGGGGGGCAGGGTTGTGTGCGGGGGCGTCACGCCTACTGCTAGACCAGAATGGATCAATAGGCAGACTTTGAACACCTCTCTCTACTTCATTCAATCGATGCCTCGCAAGATGTTCGTCGCTCGACTGTCCTCTCAATGGAGGGACGCGGCCCCGTGCAGCAGTGAAGGCGCTATTGACCTGCGTGGATGTGTTGTGAGAGTCGACGCCAAAAGCCAAGGATGTTGCTGAAGCAGCAGGCTCTGGCATCATATGCCTCGATGTAAACCGTGCACTATAGTATTAAGGAACATTCAGCAAATGGTTCGATGGGAGTTATACATAAACACTGACCTCGAGGCTGCGCGTTCCCTTCCACGCCTTGGCTGCACAAATATGTCAGTACTAAATACATCACGTGATTTGTTTTAAGGGGGACACACCGATATACCCAAGTAAGAATCCATGTCATCGCTATCGTTATCTTCATCCGAGTTTCCGAAAGAAAACGCAGTGGAAAGTTGATGAGCAGGAGGTACAGGCTCTGGTTCTGACGCACGGAAATCACTGCGTCCTTGGTTCGCTTGTATCGACCGCCGCAATGAATCGCGGTATATTCCAGGCGGGAACATATCCAAGTTAACGCTGCTGAAAGGATGAGATCTCGCAGGTGTGTCACCGCTGGGCACCTGTGGTCGTTCCGAAAACATGTGTGGTGGAGAACGCGAGCGAGCAGTACGCAAAGTGTGAAGAGGTGGCGTGGGCGGACGATAAACATACGGTGGCTGCGCGTTTCCCTCCACTGAGTTTGTTGAACTCGGGATAGCGTTGATCGTGGCGAAAACAGGGTCAAAGATACTGTCAGCTTGGTCTTCAGAAGAGATGTGGTTGCGGTCCCTTGACAGAGATCTGTTATTCGCACTTCTTGTCTGGGGATGCCTGTGTTCGGATAAAATCTCTGGAAATCGGACTCTCTCCCATTCGTTCAAGCCTCCTCGTCGAAACTGAGAAGGTGGCCCAGAACTGTTTAATGCGAACGGTCTTGAAGGAAGATCGCTTGTTCGACCAGACGCCAAAGGGTGGGAAGATGTGTTTGAGGGGTCTGCCTGGCTGGCTATAAGACGCCTCAAACGAGCAGCGGCAGTTGAAATGTCGGAATTGTCTCGAGCAGGCTCGTCGGAGTTGGGACGTGAATCAGACAATTGGGTGCGAAGATGCGCCCTGGCGTTGGTACGACGATGCTCTGCAGCACTTTCTGACACCAATGAGTTGCTTGACAGTGTTGTAGCGGAGGTATACAAGCGGGAATGAAAGCGGTAGCGAGCCGGGGGAGGATTTGGCGGCTCATGTCGGGAAGGCGACCCAGACAATGAACGAGCTGATTGAGAAACATTAGTGAATATAGTTTGGGATAATGCGCTGCACCTTACCAGTTTCCACGCCACGCTCCAGTAGCCCGCGGGCATTATGAAGACCTTGAATGATCTCATGCACACTATCTGGATGGGAGGGGTCGTCGTCATCTTCATCATTTTCGCCAGTGATATCGTAACGGTTGTGAACCATCGCCCTGCGCCGTCTCTCGTGATCAATGGAGTCCTCTCCACCGAGACCCGCTAAGTAGCGGTTAAATGACAACTCTGCTTCGTCAGAATCTTCAATTGCCTGTTCTCTGGAAAACGAAGAAAAAGCCTCGGAGAGAGGGCGAACTAGCAATATTTGTAAACAACAGGGAAAAATTAAACATAAAAGCCATACCTAAGTTACGCGAGCGTTCAATAACTGATCTAGCGCGCACAGCAGCCTCTTGGTATCTGTCAATCGAGCGAGAAGGCGATGAGTTATGGTCCTGGATTGGATTCGAGGCATCCCGGTGTCGTTCCTCGTCAGCAGCGTAGAAGTGAGAGATGGAGTCTCCAAGCACTGGAACAAATTATAACTCTTAGTCAATATGATCATCGCCAGTATGGGAGAGAGAACCGACCAGAGGATGACGCAGAAGTGCCTGCTGACGTACGCGCTGAGCTCATGGATCTCCAGCCGGCATCTGAATGGGTAGTACGTCTTGCGGCCTGCGGCCTAGTATCCAGATCTGAATTTGGTGGCTCGAATGTATTGTCAAGGAGTCCTGGACGCATAGTTACGCCTGGCAATGACGCAACTGGCGGTGAAGAACGGGAGGGAGTAATAGTAGCCCATGTCAAATTGGATGAGCCAGAACTTGGTACACGATGAACACCTTGCCTGCCGACTACATCGGGCGACGACGCAACGGGCGGTGAAGGACGGGAAGAGGCAAGAGCAGCCCATGACAAATTTGATGGCCCAGAGCTTGACCCACGGTGGACACCTTGCCTGCCGACGGGTCCATTTAAGGTATCAGTGTTGTTTCTTTCAGTTTGCAGGACTGACGGTACGGTGGTAAGTGATCCGTTGGGAAACTCGTCAGATTCTCGGATAGATGCGTTCGTCCTCGTTGATGAAGAGATTGATGGAGATGGGCGGTGTGAAGGATGAGGGGTGTTGGAAGAACGTGTAGAATTGGAGGTGTTACTTGATGAGGTAGTATAGCCGGGACGTGATGATAAGCCTGTCAGCGAGTAGTATGTAATCAGTGCTAACGTGTATGTAACAGATCAAAGAGACAACTACCATCTGATGTTTGGAAAGATAACGAGTCAACCTGTCTGGGAGCCGCAGCGTGTGTACCCCCAGACCCAATGGAAATAGTTGCATCGGTGAAATATTGACCACGGCGATCCTCCCCAGATGTGTGTGATGAGCCCGGTGAAGCTCCAAAATGAGTCCAGTCCCAGCTGTCAAATGCTTCGGTGGTATCATTTGACGATTCGCGTGGGGACAGAACGGGAGATGCGGTAGGGTGCCAAGACGGAGTACGTGAGTGTGAACGCCGGAGGACTGCAATGTGGCTATCAAATTCGTTGAAGCGTTCTATGGAGCTTCTAAGAGCGTCATGTGCAGTAGAAGATACTACTTCTGGCGGAGGTACAGGGCGTGAGATGTCCAAGGAAAAAACAGAGCTATCTGACATGTCCTCATCCTGAGGTTCAGTCTCGGTGCTCGGTGGCACAGGCGTTGGTGAGACCAAAGTACCCGGAGTGGAAACAGTGGCGGGAGATGGATAAGCTGATGATCTCCTGTTCTGGTCAAGAGAGAGGTTATGGTTGTTGGTAGTAGAGCCCTCGCTCAGCGAGGCGCTCGATCGCGCGGAATTGTACTCGGAGGACATGGAAGAGTCCGCAGAACGATTACTGACAGAGGAGCTGCTCGTACTCCTTGCCCTCTTGTTTCTTTCATTTCCACCGCTGTTGCTACTGGAGCCTGTCGGGACGCTATGGTTTGTTGTGCCACTCCCGCTGGCTTGAAGAGCGCTAGTCATTGGAGAGCCCGAATCATAGCCAAATTGTTCAAACGTCCGCTTGAACGACGTTGCATTTGGTGCAAAAGAGACATGAAGGTGAGAGGGATACTCTGAAGACATGGATGCAGACCACAAGGTCTACTGGGAAGAAAGAACAAAGGAAAAGGGGGTCCTAGTACCTAGTCACGTAGTGATGGTAATTACTACAAGTCCCACCCTTAACGGGCATATACATGCTGAGTCAATTACACTGAACCCTTTTCTCCGATCATCGTCTCTTCATCAGAATCGCTCTTCGTCAAGTAATGGTCTGAGCTCATCGCAGGATCCAGTGCATAATACGTGTTTCTGTCAACGCAATTCCCATGATTGCAACGAGGAGCTAGAACTAGAATAGCTCTGGTTCAACATGTGCGCAACGTTATCACGTCCTACCGTACCATCATTCCATTCGGAATGCTTTATTTTGGGCACCTCAGCCGCATAAATTGGATGGTGAGATTGTACGATGTTGCAGGTGGCCATCAGCGTCACCATACTTTGGGCTCCAAGCAGTTCTGGGCAACAGTGCGGGCATTTTTTTGTTCTATATGGGATTTCTTTCATCCTGGTGGTATTGCTGCACAGGATTCGGAGAGAACACGGTGCGGTATCAACATGTCGACAGGCCACAGCTGGCAACGCCTGCAGTGATTAATTTACCTCCACATATCATCATCAACCCAGTGACTAAGTGCATAGTCACCCGCTGTGCGTGTTGCACTTTTCGTAAGTCCAACATATTATTGTCTTCCATTACGGCTAACTTCAAGCAGCTCCAGATATGATGGCAAAGTGGAGTCACTCGTTGCATATTATGATCAGGGTGTGTACGATAGTAATCTCAAAATGTAAAATTAATTTACCAACATAGTGTATAGTGTATGACGTTCACACTGCTGTTGCATTTCACCAGGACGTGTCAACTTGGCAGTATCACGCATGCAGAGAGGCGCAGCTCTGCTACGCCTTAACTCGATGAGTACACAATATTCTCCTGTAAACAGGAGTTCCCAGCGCGCAAGAACTGTGTGAATTTTTGATATTCTCACGTCAGCATAACCCTCTATGTCCGCAATCCTGGTAACTTACCTCCCCACAGAACAGGTAAGCAGGCTGACAATTATAAGTGTCATGCCTGCAAAAGACGCCGCTAGGATTACCCCGACCATGTATACTTCCAGAGAGGTTTCGTCGATGTTGAACGTTTTGAGTATGCAAGTATTGGGTAATTCCGGGTCATTAGTTGCTGTACTAGGATCAATCAGCAAGGGCCTGGTCACGGTCGGCGCGGTCATCACTGGACATCGGACATGAAGCTTGCGCAATGATTCAAGTAGGGCAGACTTACTGCTGGCCACCGATCCTGCAGCGGTCGCAAGTACAGAAGCCGTGCTTCCAGACTCCGGCGTATCCGAGGCAAGACTTGTAAAATTACGACTGCTTCCTATAGATGAGGAATCCGGGTAAGTTCCCTGCGTCCTGGAAAGCAAATCCCTGTTAATTTACAAATACGCGATGGACGCGGAATGACATACATGATAACAGAGGACCCGGCAGTAGATGCCCGGTGTGCCGGATTGGATCCTGCAGGTGCAGCCAAGATGATGATGGTGGTATGAAGTAACAAGAACATCATCAAAAGCTTCATGCAGGGCGAGTCGAAAGATCTGGGGTGTGATCTTAGGCGCGTTCAATGGCTGACATTGTCGGGCTTTTGAACCAGCAAGCGATCATACACAACGACATCGCTATGACTGTAGATTGTGGCACGTACGGGATAAGCATTCCACGGTGTCATTGGTATGGTATAGCAGCTGCCGCCCTCCGAAGCACTTATACAACGTGTACTTGGTTGTATCAGTGTGGTTGGTAAATGTGGGAGATTAATTGAGCCGCCCTATCATGTCCCCTACGTTATCTGATATCATTTCTATCGTAACCACCCAGACTCTCCGGAACTCAAGAATCAAAACGCAGATCCACTCGAATGGGGGTTTTTCCCTTTATCTGACATCTAGGTTCATAGAACATTCTATCATAAGACGCCGCCAAGTATCAGTATTCCAAAGTCGACCAGCCGTGGACGTCGGCGTAATACACTCAAACCGCGGACTCGGGACTGCTCACAAGCAAGGTTCCGAATATTTGCGCAGTACTGCAGCTGACTGCCTTATTCGAAAATGCTACGCCACAGCTCGTTTTGATGCTTTCCTAATCTAGATGTAACTTAAATGACATGGTTTTTTCAACATACTTCGTAAAATGTATAAGAGGCTTTTATCACGCTGCTTGACTTGATGTGGAGTCAGCTTTTATAGGCGACGCTGTTTTTACATCACCAGGTACTCAGAACCTTTGAGAGCATTGTCAATGAAATTGGCACATGCCCGTGGGGCGCCGGGGGAGCTAGGCTCTCGGTTACATTAATATTGCTGCCATTCCACCCGATTGACAACTGGACCTTACAATTACTATAACTTGACCCTTGGCTGACCCTGCCACTGAATTCAAATATCTCTAGCACGCAGTGTCGATGATAGATACATCACTACGCAGTAACAACTATCTCTCTCAGTAGCAAGTCTAGAGACGTGTATACAAATATATCTATGTACACTATGTGTGTGGATACCGATGCCAATGTGAGAAACCATATATGCCGCAAAACAACCTAGCCAGGATGAGCTCAGCCCCATCGAGACGTTTCGTGTAAGATTACACTGCCCATGAGAAAAGAAAACACATGCATACTTGCAAGAAAGCAGTACCCTCCCGTTATGCCATAAACACATCTTCAATCAAAACGGCAACTGCGATGACTCCCACACCTCGGGGAACGGGTACCACATAGCTGGCAGCTGGCACAGCTCGATAGCCCCTCCTTTGCTCCGACTGATCTCGAAGTCTAGCCACGCGTCCTGATAACGGTGGGTCCCTGCGCGTTTCCTATACTCAAACCCGACTTTGCCGAGCAGCTTGAGGCCCGTCGCGAGGGACTTGGCACAGTCTTTGCGTACTATGCGCCATGACTCAAATTCGTCGACATCGTCGTATTCTGGGAATTGCATGCAGATGCGCAGGTCTCGAAGAGCAGATAGAGGGGATAGTGCTTCAAGAAACTCTTGCTGCGGCGATCACATATGCCAAAATCAGCCCATATTTAGCATCAATCTTTGATCAGGCCTGAGGGAAGAGACGTACCCAACTTGATACCGATTTACCATCGTGGTAACCACACCGCTCGATCTCTAGCGTCTGAAGGTGAGGGCAGTTGGAGGTGATGGACCAACACACGTTGGGCGTTAGCTTGTCCTCGATGATGATACGCAAATGATTGAGTTCGCAGGTGCTCGCGGCGACATCTGCGAGCACATGGTCAACTTCTGCTTGGCCAAGTGCAATGGGCCAGCGAGGAAGGTCCACGATAGCGAGAATGGCAAGTCGTTGGAGAGATGACATGTGGTTGAGAATCCCACCAAGCTTGCAAGCGTTTGATATGGCGAAATCAGTAAGAGTGGCGAGCTTTGCTGTGTGCGCTGGATCTGGAGGATCATCGCGCCCAAGGACATGGAACTCCTGCGCTTTGCTTTGCGCGAAGAGTAAGCGCAGATCCCGCAACGCATCCATACGTGCAAGCACGTTGAAAAGCTGCACGTGCGCTGGCGGCTCATACGGTTCCGTGACCGGTGCGTTACCGGTGAGCGCAAAGGTTTTCAGAAATGGCCAATCTATTCTGGCTAGAGCACCAAAAGAGCATAGACTACCGGACAGCTCGAGATGGGTGATGTGTGCTGCGTGCGTCTTGACAAATACGATGGAGGCTTGTATCTCTTGGACTTGCCTCCAGCTAGCCTGCGAGCGATACTTCCTCCTCCAGTCACGTATGAAGTACGTGATATCAGAAAATCTCGGATCTGTCGGTCCATCACCGATGCGAAGCGTCTGGCCAACAGGTGTGAGGGAAATCTGCTTGAGTGTAACGGGGGAGATGGATGTTATGCCTATTTGAAGCGGCGTGTCGATGAATATGATAGCGCTGAGGGATCGTGATAGACCCAGTGATTGAAAAAGGGACCGGGGTATGACAAAGGGACAACTCAGTGTCACCTTCGACAGTTTGGGCATTTTTGCAATCGCCAAATTGAATTTGACCAGGTCGTGAGGGACATAATTACCATCTTTGTCCAGTGTTCCCCACTTGAGGCGAGTGGGTTCTGTCCATTCGTCAAACCATTCCAGCCGAAAGTGCCTTGGCGCCGAAAATCATAGTGAATCTTGATGCTATGGGAGAGGGGAACGATAACGACAGGCTTACCTGATATATGGCCAGAGGCCCTCAGGGAAGAAACGAAGGCCAGATTCTTCAGCCTTGGTTTTATGAGGCCATCGCACCTCAGAGAAGAGGTAGGGGAGGCACGATTCGCGGAAAAATCGAGATGTGCTGGCAAGGGTCAACAGCGCAGATGGCGAACCTCCATTGCTAGACAAGAGATCGTTGATGAGAATGTGCGTGATGTCCGCGTTCAAGATGGACATGACGGGACGAGAGGGATATATCGTATGCACGGTGTAAAAATTGGGGAAGGTATTTGGACTAATCGTGTTGGGTGCGCAAGGCGATTAGAAGCCTTGTGACTTGTAGTAAAAATTTCTGGGTGCAGTGAGGCAAGAAGACAGGTGGTCAGCACCGTGCATTCTGAAGCCTTGTATGGTGCTGTAACGTACAGACGAGTATCACGGAAACCGCGACCTTAAAGCGCACGTTTGGCTAGGAACCCGCCTTTGAGGAGTGTTCTGGTTATGCTGGTGGTTGATCTTGAAGCCTGTGCTATCAAGCCTGTAAATATGGCGAAGTTAGTCTGAGAAACGCCCAAAGGTGTCAGATCAATCGTGCCGAATTCACAGGCTCTAGACTTAGCCGAGACTTCGCGATCTAGACCAACAATTTCGGCCCAAACTATTCGTTGGACAAATACAAATTGTGCTGCCCTTACGAGCGACTTACGAAAATATGAATGAATGGGATGACCACATCAAGTCCCCTTTCCTAGAGGCCACGTCTAATTTGATCTAGTGCACAAACCCCGCATCCACGCCGAATCAGAATTAGAAGCCAAAGGTTGAAGTCCTCACTTCATGTACAAATTAACTGCCAGGGTTCATGCTTTGCTATACTCAGCTTACAACTCTCCTCCCTCCAGACTCTCAATAATTTCCAGATATTCCACCTTATTATCACTTGGATGCATACTTCTCCGTCCATTCCCTGCTCACTCTTTGTGCGTCCTTCTCATCCTCCTTGTAGTGCTTGGCGACATCGGTAGCCAGTGGGTCATCGGGATTGGGCGCACTCAGCAAAGCTTGTATCGACAACAAGACTGTCCGAATTTGCAATGCAGGGGACCACTTGTCTACAATGCAGTGGCGTTCAAATCGGTAAGGACTAGCACGAGGTACCCGAACGCACCTTTCAAAATATCTAAACAGATTCTACCCAGTTTATCTGCCGTAGCGAAGCATATTTAGATTGCGCAGGCACTGTGGTAATCTAAGAGCTCACCGATGTTTGGGTGGTATATCTTTGTGAGAAATCGCACCTTTGGGGGACTCATGGGATATTCCTCTGGCAGGAATAATTCCAGGTGAAACACACCCTCTTACCAAACGCTTCAGCATTCCGACAATGTATCATCTATAATCTCGACAGCTCACGTTGGAAGGGACTGCCATCAGGCCCTTGAATCGTTACGTCAAAGTAACGCAGGTTGTCCTCGTGCGGTGCA
Organism: Suillus plorans; assembly: GCF_016647745.1. NCBI lineage: Eukaryota > Fungi > Basidiomycota > Agaricomycetes > Boletales > Suillaceae > Suillus > Suillus plorans. The sequence goes on along the minus strand of NW_024537457.1, from coordinate 237,053 downwards.
GCAGTGATTCCAGGCGCGGGGTCTGCGACGAGACGCTCAGTTTCCTATGCGAAGAAATGAAGAATAGATAAAAGAAGCATGGTCAGGGATGGCTGACTACTGGGAAGATGCTGTAGACATGATTGCACATACCTTGATGATCCGCTAGATAAGTACCAGATCACATTCAGAACATATTATTTCGGAAAACGATATTGAACACTTGCCTTGGGAAGAGCCATATCTAGGGCTCAAGGGTCGTGCACGGTGGTAGACAATGAATGAGATGGAAACGAGATCACTTGGCACAGCGGGCCCACTTGGGAGTCCATGTATGGTATTTTGTTCTCACGCCTTACATCTTACCAATTCAAGAAACTTGTGGCATGGCCTTCGCCACACACAACGGTGAGCTCATAATGTCCAACGATGTTCAGATGAATGTAAAACGATGTGTCAACGTTTCGACTACCACGAAAGTGTGCTGATTCACAGCATTCCAGGATGCAGGCGCTGAAAAGCGGGATGACTGGGTAAAAATCACCAGTTCAGACGGCTACTCCTTTCTCGTGAAGCGAAGTGTCGCTGCGATCAGTGGCACCCTCAAAAACATGCTTAGCGAGGATAGTGAGCTCCCATTCCTTTTGGAAGCTTTGCTATGGTTTCCGAACTATTACACACTACAGGTAGTTTCAGGGAGGCAATTGCCAACACATGTCCGATCAGTGAACGGTGGGTGGCGACCCGTTTAGGAACCTGCGTCCTCTAACAGCCTAAATAGCGCTGCGGTGGTTGAGAAGGTCTGTGAGTATATGTCCTTTAAGGCTTACTACGAGGGGCCTGGATCCAAGGAGGGTGTTGATGTGAATGAATTCACCGAGCGCATACCGCCCGAGGTGGCGTTGGAATTGTGTGTCATATCATTACCTGTTCCATTATGATCTGAATCAACTTGCATCGATTAGGCTCCTTGCGGCTGATTATTTAGAAGGTGTGCTTGATTCTTGTGTATAAGGTTCACTAACGCCCAGCATCATTCAGTATAAACTCTTTCAGACATTCATCTCATATAGTCTGGAGTAGGCTACTAATTAATCTTGATTTGTGGTCGACCTATCTGTGCTGCATTTCATTCGTTAAGTAATGTACCAGTGTGGGCGCTGAAACAGGAATCAGAGGTATCCTCGGGCATTGCAGTCTAGATCATCATGTCATCCATAGATCGTCACGCAGTCTCGAATCTCTTCAAAGGCATTGGTTTCCCTGTCACTTTCCTCCCAATCGCGACACGCTCAGCAATCCGTTCAACCGTTCCACCCTGAAGACCGTCTTCATCGGGTTCCTCTAGTGCCCGGCGGATCAATTCCTCCATACTCACCCCGTCAATGTCGCCGCTGCCGCGGCGCCGCATACTCGGTGCTGGTATCACAGGGAAGTCAGTCACCGAATCCGTTGGTTGGAATATCGGCAGACGCTCATTCAGTAGATCTGAGCGGCGACTATGCGAATATAGCAGATGAGAAAATGTCCGCGACACGAGAATTGACAATTGTACTTACGCGTCGGCGAAGCTGCGAATATAGTGCCTCATCTGTGTCCCTTGCGCTGTGAGTAAATCTGACCCGACATGGTCCAGACCAGCGATGGACTCCTCTCCTGCAACCGCAGCCAATTCTGACGCGTTCTCGGCCTCTTCGCTGCAGCCAGCCGAGTGAGTATTCCGCACTAAATCAAATTGCAGAAATCACGGACCGAAGAAGTTGGAAGACCCGTTGCATCTTTCCAACCGCAAGAATCTTGTTCTTAATCGCCTGCCTACGTGCTGCAACTTCGGAAGGCGGCAAGGCAAGGTCCGTAACGGCCCTGCTGGCTTCATCTCCCCCTTCGATGGAGACTTCGGTGTCTTCTAGCTCTTCTGGGCTGCACGTTGCCAGGATCGCGAGCAACATCTCCGTGACTGTAAACTCTAGCGTAAACAAACCCTGATTTGTGAATTTGTCCAACTTACTCTTAGCACCAACGAAAGGCAAGCTCCACGTAAATCCATCCATGAAATTGGGAAGCCAGTATGGATGAGAACTCGAGTTGTACTGACGGATAGTGATGTTCTTGTTCGCATACTTGATCACTGCTCCGCGGTTGTGATACACATCCAGGTAGTTTGGCGCAGAAAACACTGTGATGACAGAGGGAAACTTCTTCGTCGGTGTCTTTCTATACATCAGGTATCTGGAATTATTATTTTAGTAGAGAACAATACAGCATACCCTAATCAAACAACTCACCCTGCATCCTGAGCTTCGTGCCCACGCACAATCCCCAGCAAGTTATTGCGCTCCAGGAATTTGCACGCCGCCTCGTATCTTCAGTTAATTCAGACTAGGAAAAAGATCACACATGGCAATACTTACGTGAAGAAGTATGAACACCCTCGCACCCCGTTATGCTCGAACGTGGTGCCAGGAGGCAGGGGCGGACCCTGCTGTGAATGTTCGTGTTCATATCCAAAGTTAACCACAGGATCGGACCATAAAAGGTCGCACAATAAGCCACTCGATCCAGGCTCCTGGAACCGGTCGAGCTACGTCCTAAGGTGAGTCCGGAACGCACTCGAGTCGATCGCAGAATCAAACACACCCTGCGCACATCCTCCAAAGTCACCAACTCTGGCGAAAGACCTCCGTGGACGCAGAAAAAGCGGTTATCTACGAGTGCTGAGACTGGAAGAGCGCAGAATGAAGCTATACAGGCCTCGTACACTGCTGGTGAATATTTGTGGAGACCTAGGATCACATCGTAAGCATCGTATGACGCAGGTCGCCGCACAAGAGCTCACACTCTCGTTTGAAAGTGAAGTATTCGGTTAAATGTCGGCATTCGTGATTGCCTCGTAGTAGCGTGATGTGCTTTGGGTATTGGAGCTTGAGCGCATATAGATAAATCAAACACTAGTCCAAGATCAGAACGCAGACTTCTGCAAAGGATCTAAATACTCACTTCGATTCCAAAATTTCCACGATCAACATAATCCCCGAGGAACAGATAGGCATTATCAGAAAAATTTCCACCGATCTCCAGTAATTTCATCAAATCATACTGTCGCCACCCCAAAACTAGTTAGTGCAGGCGAGCAGAAGAGAAACGTGGATAACGCACATATTGCCCATGGATATCCCCGCATACTTGAATCATTCAGCTCACACGCCCACTCGTGCCCAGGGCGGACTCACTTGTCACAGGACTCTCTACGTTCACAAGGTTAGGTTCTCGGGTCAATAGCGAGGTCGCCTGGTGGATGATATACAAAGCCTGGGCCTCAGTCAGACGACCCTCGTGGAAGAAATGGTGCTTCAGAAAATCTGGATTGGGAAGCAGTTCGCCGTATGCCGCATTGTGCATGAAAAGCTGCTCATCTGTAGGATGGAATCCCACAGGTTGTGGAACCTGTGATAGAATGAAAAGATCAAATTTTCTGTATTCTGTTCGTGGTTCGACCTCGGACACTGACTCACGCTTGGTACTGCGCGATCTTTGAAACTCACTCCGGGCGCGTTGCTCCACTGGGGAGTTCCTCCAGGAATGACTGGATCCCGCTCAGGGATCTGATATAAGGCAGACTGGAAGTACTCTTGATTACTGCCGGCCATAGGTTGTGGAGGAATGTATGCGCCAAGATTGCGGTAGTGAGAGGTGGAGTTAGTACAGCATAAACAAAACGGATCTAATTATGGAGAGACGCCCAACTGTCAACGTTTCAGCTGCTAGAGTCAAACCCTCAATATTCAATCATGATAATGTCGCGCGCTCTGCGCTGCGCTGGTCGTCTGGGCGAATGATGCAGCTGATAAGATATCGGTTAATAAGTCCGCACTCCGGCAGAAATAGAACACCTGAACTCTGGGCCCTGGCATAAGAATTTCAACCACTGATATTACATAGTTTTTACTAGATCTACAAGCCCGAACAATGTCACCGAAAGCACAAGCCCCGCCGATACATTCAATCAAACGGGTATCCCGTCATACTCGTCGTAACCCAGAGTAAGGTTCAAATTCTGTCAATAAATCAGATTGCTGACACCCCGCAGTTATCTTGGCGGAACGCACCTGCAAGCACTGCGTCGCGGCGCCCTTGAGAAGATTGTCCAAGCCACCCTAAATTCAGTTAGCCACATGTGACATTGTCCGAGCATACAGGACAAACATACCACGACAACAGCTCGATCGCCCTCGCTGTGGACTTGGAAACCTCCCACAGTCCAGCCGTGCTTATTTTCGATGTCTGACAATCCTGGAACACCCGCTTTGACGTGTATCAACTTCTCTCCACTATACTTCTCTTCATACAGGGCCTTGACATCCCGTGCAGTCACTTTCTCACTAAGTGGTACGGACAATGTCGAAATGATACCGCTGAACCAAGGTGCAACAGAAGGTATGAAGGCAACTTTTATGGGGTTGGTGGGATCTGCGAGCAGACTGGATAGATGACGGCCTGCTTCGCGCTCGTGGATGTGGTCTGTGAGCGAGTACGGACGGAAACCGCCAGCAAGGCTCTCTGGTGTGACCTTGGGCACCGTCGTCGGCCTGCCATCTGCGTCGCTCGTGCCTGTAACAGTCCCAGCACCGCTGTACCCTGAGATGCCAAACACCGTAGGCCCGGATGCATGCTTTACGTACTTCAGCAATGGCGCGATAAGCAGTTGCGTGGAGGTGGCATAGCATCCAGGATTAGATATTCTCTTCGACTTTTGGATGCCATCACGCCCATAGAGCTCTGAGAGAATCGCGGAAAGAAAATGGAAACAAGGAATACAGGTAAATTTGAGAGTTCAACAAGGTATTTACATAGACGCCTCACCAGGCAACCCATACTTCCACCCGGATTCAAAACGGTAGTCCGCACTCAGGTCGACAATGACACTTGATTCACCGGAACTGCGCACCTTTGCGCCACGGTCAATTGCATCAACAAATGGCTTGCAGACGCCATTGGGGAGCGCCATGACCCACGCATCAACCTCTCCGTCCTTTTCCATTCGCTCAACGTCCTCAACAGACAAGTTGCTGTGAGTGATTGAGGACTTTGTGTATCCCTGCAGAGGGTATCCTGCCAACTGTCGAGATGAGACATGCGTGAGATCGATGTAGGGATGGCCGGAAAGAAGGGTTGCGAGGGCCTGTCCTGTGTACCCGCGCGCTCCGATCAAGGCGAGGCGCTTGGGCTCAGTAGATGTGGGCTGCGGAGTGACAGCAGTTGCGTACCCCCGAGAGCCGGAAGGTACTTGACGACGGGCAAGGGTAGAATAAGATCTGGTGGCACCGGGGAACGGTTGTTGAGGGGGAGCAGACGGTCCTACGGGCAAGTATGCCCTTTCGAGCCTGCCTTTGGCCTCGAAATCCTTGACAATCCTCTGCACCTCAGCAATATCCTGCACGCCATACCAGAACAGGCTCTTGCCAGCACGCGTGAAGCTTCCATCAGCACGCTCAAAGTGCCAGGAGCGGTTGTCATCATCGACCTTCGCAGTCCAAAAGAGCTTGCGATGATCTTTCTTGATAGCGTTAAAAACGTTATCAATGACATTGTTGAGAACTCCGCTGCGAGAGGCGAGAAGCTTCGTCATGATTGGCACTTCACCTTCAGGGTGGGTGACAATGGCGACCGCGTCGAGGGGCTCATCGCCGTAAATGGTGTACGGCGTCTTTTGGAGGCTGCTGAGGACGCTGGTGACGCTTGAGACGCCAGATTGCACCTCTGGATCACGATCGTGAATGACTTGGCGGAAACGATCAGCGCCGACACTCTCGATGCTGTTGTGTTTGAAGAGCCGGTAACCGCGGCGGATTAGGGTACCAGCACCGCTGTCGGTGAACAACTCCCTCTGCAAATGATCGGCAGAAATAACAGCAACAGACGAGGAACGGGGTAGGTGGTCAAGGAGCTCCTTGAATTCACGCAGCTTGAGCTTAGTACCGTACTTGACCCACGGCTCCTTCATGAGCTGTTCGTACTCCTACAGATAGCAATTAGTGTGCTGGCGATAATGTAATGCCAGATAAAATGTACCTCGTCCAGATTAATGACGTCCAACTTTTCACCTGTGACGCCGTGGAACATGCCACCTTTCTCATTCAGGAACACTATCTTCATGGGCTCAAGCTCCTTGGCAAGTTCTCCGGCGGCAATGTCAGCATTAACATTGAGAATCTGGCCGTCAGGTGTCTCGGCTAAGCTGGTCAGAATGGGCAATGCGCCAGCCCTGATGGAGGCCTCGATAGGACGCTTATCAACGCGAGTGATATTTCCTACAAGGTTGTACTTTTCTTTGTCGAGATAATCGGCAGTGAATACACCGGAGGTGATAGGGCGTGCACGAGTGCCTAGCTTCTCGAGTGCACCAACAAGCTTGAGGTTTTGTTCGAGAAAGACTCGGCGGGCGATCTGCAGGGTTTTCGCATCTAAAAAGATATTAGCCTAAGAATAGAACTAGTGGCTCTAACGTACCAGTGACACGAATTCCATCAATATAATCCGGAATGACGCCTTCAGACTCGATGATACCGTTCAGTTGTGGTCCTGCACCGTGGAGTACCACGGGGTAGAGGCCAACACGATACAGGAAGCTCAAGCTGAGGGCTAGTTCATCTATTTGATCCAACACAGCTCCTCCGACTTTGATGACAGCAAATTTGGCAGGTTGAGAAGGGTGGGAGGAAGAGGAGAATATGCGGAGGTGTCGCTCGACTTCTCGCTTGGTTCCAATGGAGTATAAAAGTCTGGTTATCGTATCCTGTGTATATAGTACAATGAAGAAACGAGATTGGGCATTCAAACTTTCAACGTACCCTATCAGTCTGGGCTACCGACTGGATAGACCTGACAGACACATTTGCACGACGTCTGACTGCGGTAAGGGCAGCTTGGCGTTGACCAGCGACCCGAACAGCCTGAAATCTGGCGACCTGTGGAGTGAGGGCTGAAACACGAGAGGCAGCCAACATGTTTTGGTAGTCAATGTGCTGAGCAGCAAAACTGAAAAAAGGGTGTATGCAGCAAAGCAAGTTAGTTGACCAATAAGTCCTGTAGGCCTAGGGCTACTGCTTATTCAAAGTCCGAAGAGTATAGATATAGGATTGTAATGGACGTCCGACGTACGTCCAAGATTAAAACCTTGTGAGTGATTTTGTCACTTGACAGCGCTACAAGTCAGTCACTCAGTCACTGGTTGTTGGTTGGTCGCTGTGTGTAGCACCTGACTTGCTCCCACTCGGATCCCGGCTACTTATCATCGATTTATTCCAATGTTGCGTTATTCATATAGACTTGCTGTAGACAATTTGCTGTATTTCTAGCAGTTTCATGTACATAGATCAGAATTCTGTCAAGTATAATTTATATAAGTCTTCATGCTGAAGTAGCTCATGGGTCCAACCTTGGTTGATGCGGCGAGTTCAAGGCAGAGCGGCAACAATTTGGCAAATTTGGCAGATTCGGCAAAATTGTTTGTGTTCTAGAGTTACGTAGGTGATGACATGTCTGACAATCCAGACTTTTGCTTTGTCCAGACCGCCTCCATGCCTTCTGCATGTGACCCACAGCCATCCACGTCAATCTCTTCGATAAATCCTGCAAGTGTAATTCCTTTATGATAACCTTCTCCAGCTCGTCCTAATCTATGATATCTCCCTCGAAAATAACTGGGTGCCAGTACCTTGGGCTGGATGAAGGATATTGCAATAAGCTTTATGCATGCGTTCGAAGGAGTGACACGGTGATATGCTGGAGCAGCTGCTCGACGCAAAAAAACCACAATATTACGCAAGATAGATCATGGTCAGATTCGAGCGCTGGAAAGCACCGACTGCTCAATTGGATACACTCTGGCAGCAGTGGAGACAAGAGTCAGATGGATGGAGACACTGGGAGGGTATGTATACTGTCGCGGGTATGATAATAGGGTGCATTCTTGATGTAACGGTTATGGAGGCGAACAGCCTCGTATCCTGGGCGTCTATTGAAATGAGACAGGTTGACACAAACCGCACAATACACGCACCTCGGCAGAAAGACACCCACAACCCCTCAAGAATCCACTTCGACCGCGCCCAACGCCATCGACCTGCTGTAAAATGTCGGAGCTCATTTCAATCACTACACCCCTGCGAGAGTTCAAAGGTCATGAAGGCTTCGTAACGGCAATCGCAGTGTTTCCTGATAAAAGATGGATGGTTACGGGCTCATGGGACAATATGCTTCGTCTGTGGGACTTGAAGACAGGTGTGATGTTGAAGCAGATGGAGGGGCATCGCAATTTGGTGCTGGCATTGGCAGTATCACGAGATGGGCAATTGATAGCAAGCGGTGATAGAGACGGCGACATCATCGTCTGGCACGGAGAAACTGGCGAATCACTCACCAAAATCAAAGCCCACTCCAATCAAATCTCCTCGCTGGATTTGTCTCCCGATGGGACAGTGCTGGCCACTAGTGGATATGACGACAGAATAATAAAACTGTGGAACACCAAAATCTTGGGGCAACGAGGAGACCCGATTGCAATTGAGTGTCGCGATGTCCATTGCGTACGGTATTCGCCCTCTGGAGAACTTCTTGCCATCGCAACAGACAAGAATATCCAAATTTATAATACAGCCACCAGGAAATGTATCACATCCCTCAACGCTCACAAATACAACTTCTTACTCGCATGGATGCCCGATGGCACACGCCTTCTCGCAGGTGGCAGTGGTTCTGATCCTACCATACGTGAATGGGATGCAACAACCTGGAAGCAGGTCGGCGATCCTTGGACGGGCCACCTTAACCATATCAGTGCCATTGCTATTCATCCTGCTGGCACACTCGTCGCATCCGCATCCCATGACAAACATGTCCGTCTCTGGCGGCTCTCAGATCGACGAACCGTTGCCACCTTCAAGCCCTCATCTACCCAGTTCTGCATCACTTTCTCCGTGGACGGTAATCACATCCTCAGCGGAGGTGAAAATCAGATGATCTCGGAGTGGACAACACCTCAGGGTTTCCATCCAAAGGCATGTTTCCGTCTTTGACTCATATACCACACAATTCGAGCATGTTTTGTGCAGATCCTAGCCATCACGAGAGCTCGTGATGCATGCATAGATGGGCACTTGTCTACTGCCGAAGAACTACTCACGCAAGATATCAACACCGATGACAACAACCATACTTCCTATGCCCATCGCTCATTCGTGATGGCCCGACAAAACAACTGGGATCACGCCATTCAGGATGCTATCAAGGTGAGTGATACGCACTGATCTTGGCCCCCTTACAAAAGGCTAACTCGACGGCGACATAGTCCATCAGCATTCAGCCCTCATTGACAGGGTACATCTCCAAGGGTATTGCCCTCTGCGGAAAAGGCCGTGTCCCGGATGCAAGGGCAGCATTTGATGTTGCATCAATGTACACGGACAAAGATTCACAGATCCTCCATTTCCTGCTCTTGATCAAAGTACGTTACATTTGTCTCACATACTTTCCGCTTCATCGTATATTTCAGGTCATTGCCCTCTTCAATGCAGATCAACATGACGAGGCCAATATGCTCCTCAAAGAACTCGCTGCTGGTTGTCCGAATACTGATGCTCTCGCGTGTGATGTCGTGCAAGTAAGTATCATCCGCACTTGGTCATCAACACTGATCTTTGCAACTCGCGCATCAGGCATATCTGCGTGTTCAACTCGGAATCAAGGCCTTGGATGGCGCACGTCACGAAGAAACCGCTGACCATTTCGCCGCTGTCCTCAACTCCAGCGCTTTCTCATCGAGTTCACCCATTCATTTTATGTACGAGGACTTGGTAGTGGTGCGTGAATACACACCCGAAATCCTTTTCATAACCGAGTCCCTTGTCCAGCTCTTCGGCTGGGATATCAAATCATTGTGGTTCACTGCAAACCAGAAACGTTGCGATGCACTCCTTCAGGCAGGCAAACTTCAAGATGCTGTCAGATCATACCGGTACATGATGGGCAATATCGATGAAACGACAAAGGCCAGCTGCCTTCAATGGTTCAACGGCAAGTCTCCAGTTCGTAATGTCGCACAGGCTACAATCCTTACTTCCATTTCACTCAGCTTTCACGGAAAAATGCAGCGCGCTTTCACTTACCAGCGGGGATGCTGCCTTCGCTGCAAGCGACTATGACAGGGCTATTGCCCTTTACTCGGCAGTGATCGAACTGAATTCTGCGTCTGATGCTGTCTTTGCAAATCGTAGTAAGGCAAAGTTAGCTAAAATGCTATGGGAGGACGCGCTTCTCGACGCGCAAAAGGTGCGATGGCATCTATGTCTTCGTAGCCCATATTGACTCCAGCGGTGCATAGGTGACCGAGCTCAATCCTTCATCTCACGTTGGATACCAGTTGACACATGCAGCGCTGCGTGGCGCGCAACGTTACGACGAAGCCATTAAAGCCTTCAAAATTATGTTGTCCAAGTTGGACAATTCTCCCGAAGTGCAGACGCAAGGTAAGCCTTGGAACATCCCTGCATAATCTCGAAACGCCTATCTTGTTCTGCAGAACTGCTCCGGCAGTATGTCTGTCCATCCGAAGCAGAAGCCGCTATTCAAAGAGCTGTTTGGATTGAACTCGAATATGCACCGCTACGTCTACTTAATACTTCTACGGGTCTTCCGTGCGATCGAGCGGCACAAATAAACGCCTTCAAAATGAGTGCAGAGTACAAGGAGCTTTTGTCAATCACAACGAAGCATTCAGACCTCCAAATGGGCCGCATCAAGGAAATGGTAGCAATATACTTCCGCTGCGTCATGTTATCACACAGGTGGGAAGAGAAAGAGGCGCTGCTGCACGACATCCAGGATAGAGATGTGCGCGAGTTGAATGGACCTGACGGCATGGCGAAGCTGCAGTCGTTCTGCAAAGTCGCTCGTGATGCTGGGTATCGTTGGGCGTGGATGGACACATGCTGCATCGACAAGAAAAGCAACACCGAGCTTCAAGAATCGGTCAACTCCATGTTCGTCTGGTACCGCCATTCAGCGCTCACCATCGTCTATCTATGCGATGTCCTTCCTTCATCCCCGCCCGGTGCACTGTCGAGGAGTGTTTGGAACAAGCGTGGATGGACCTTTCAAGAATTCCTCGCTCCGAAAGTTGTTATCTTTTATCGGAAGGATTGGTCATTATATCTCGACGATCGCTCTCCCAACCACAAAGAGTCCCCTGCCATCATGAAGGAGTTGGAGGATGCGACGGGGATAGATGCGCAGACCCTGGTGGCCTTCCGCCCAGGCATGAGCGGCGCCCGAGAGAAACTGCAATGGGCATCGAAGCGCGTCACCACCGTGCAAGAAGATGTCGCGTACTCATTATTTGGCATCTTCGGCATCACACTACCTGTCATTTATGGCGAGAAGAAGCATAACGCGCTCGGGCGGCTCCTGCAGGAGATCGTGGCTCGGTCGGGCGACATCTCTGCTCTCGACTGGATCGGAGAACCCTCCGAGTTCAATAGCTGTCTTCCGGCCCATATCACCTCCTACGCCGCTCTTCCATGCACCCTTTCACCTTTGTCTGAAGATCATATTCACACGCAAGTCTTTTCGCTGCGACAAACCGTGGCCGCAGATCTAGCATTGAAATTTTATAATCAGCTTGAACAGCTTAGAGCTCCTCGCTTTTCAAACTGCAGACTTCATCTTCCTTGTATTTCATTCCGTGTCACAGAAGTCAGACGGAGGCGCGGTCTAGCCCAGGAGACTCCCATCACTTATGGAATCAAGGCAGAAGGGCTTCACGACCTGCTGGTCACCACTGAAGAGGCCCTAGTTCAGTTCTCGCGGGCAAAGCCCATTCGGCGGACGTTCTTGCTTGTCCGTCCATGGGATCGGCATCTCCTCGGGGTACCTGACTTTGCAGAGCAGTCTGACTTTGCTGATGATACAGAGAGTATAGGAGATTGGACCGAGCCCGGGTCCCCGATGGACTACTCCGAAGAGTTACCAGGCGATTCGCCTGTTGAAGAGGAGCCTGGTTCACCAGCGTTGCAGCTAATGGTTCGCCTCGGACAGCCTTTCGACGCATTTTTGCTAGCGCAGCAGCGTATCGGAGAATACAAGAGGATCGCATCGGACTATAACATCGTTGCACAAGTCAAGGACATTGCATCGGTTGATAACATGGACGTCGATACTATAGAAATACTGTCACATTCATCGAGCAATTTCTCTTCCGTCATCATGCATCAGCCCCGGACCTGCAAGAAACTCGTTATCCGCGTTGCGAGAGTCACCGACAAGTGGAAGCACCCATGCAAAGACTGTTGAAGTCTGTTTGCTAAGGCTACTATCCGCTCTCCGATTGAGTGTGCACTTGAGGAAAGCAGCTTCGGATGATTGGTGAAGCAATGTAAAATCTGACCCAGGGGAATTATGCAAACTCCCAAAAATGACCAGGTTGAATTTTTGAAACGGCTTCCTCAGGGCACGGTTCTGGCCATGCAGGCACCCCGGGCCTGATCGGACCCCAATAGCCCATAATGTTCACTTAAATCTATCCCAACGCTCCTAGTCCGACGAATGGTGTTTATGGTTTCATTCCTAGGATGTTTAGCGACGTTTTTAAGACATTCCTAGTGACTCGCTGAGTTATAGTCATTACGATGGCTGTTGAACCAATTCCACTGCCGCTTGAGCAATGGGAAGATCTGGTACACTCACTATGATATTGACTAGGAAACGTGACATGAGTGAGCGAAGTCGTCCAGCCAGCTTGATGCCTCCATGACTTCGATCACGCGCTGCGCGATCTGTCCAATGGTCCAGAAATACACCCTATAAAAACTACTTCCACACCAAAGTCGTCTGCCCATTAAGGTTGACAGAAGTGTTCGACGCCACCAGCTCTTCAGTGGCCTCCTTATAAGCCCACCCTTTAACCGGCGATCCCTGCAATGAGACCAAGGTAGATTTCTGCACGCCAGGCACAGTGATCATCTCCAACTTCTGCAGAACCGTATATTCTCCGTTACCCTCAATCTTGTATGTGCGGCCTGAAATGTGAGTCTTCGACTCGGTCCAGGCGAAACACTGGTCCCATCGTCCACATATGCAGTGCCGAATGCTGTGTCTGCTGTAAGCAGCAAATAGGGGCCTTCGCGAGTCTCATAGATGGTGTACCCGGCTCTTGATGCAGTAATAGAGCAGAGTTGTCCCGGATGTGGACGTTGATGTGACTGATGGGAGCGTCTAATGTCATGTTTCATCAATACGCGGCATTCACGGCGGCATGCGTGTACCAGTCCGGCCACATTACACTACCTGCGAAGACACCTGCAAGTGAGTATGTTAGTCAGGACGTCATTGATGAGATTTGGACTGTTACCGTCGACGGTCGTAGCTCCTGGAGTCAGTACTGGAGTCGCAAGAGTATCACTTCCAACAAGCCATTGCCTGTCCACTGTGAAAAGCTCAGGTTCGTCAGGGAACTCGTAAAACAACGCCCTGACAGGCGGAAGACCAGCCATAGAGGAATTGGCAAAGAGCGTGTACTTTTGTATATCTACTGTCAGCCTCACGCTTGAAGGAAAACACGCTTACCCAGTATGGCAGTAGTAAGGAGTATCTGACAGCAATGACGATGCGGGATGCGTTTGCTACGCTTTCCCAGCGGTAAGGCTCTTGAGGAAGGGCGGCATAAGTATTGTGGTTCCTGTCGAACGAAACGAATGCCGGGAGCTGCATCCAACGGTTGCACGACTCCTCGTTGATGTTATCATCTGCACCATTAATTAACCAGAAACCAATCGAAATTCTGCAAATACTTACTGAATCCACAAGTGTCAGCGCCAACCATGGGAATTTGGTAGATTCGAAACTGCAGAACGGCCTGAATGTAGAGGTGAAAATCCTGCCACTTGCCGTAGCGGCGTAGTTGTCGCCAAGCTAGAAACACGTCAACATCCTGTCCTATTCCGTCAATAGACCCGATGGCTAGTCCATTTTCCCAGCAGATGGGAGAGTTGATCTACTGATCAAGAACGGACGTTTTCCAGGGACGAGTCGGATAGATTGAATCGCAAGGTAGGTCCATTAATCCAAACATATTGTGTACGTCATATCCGCCGAAGTGGGTCGTATTCGTTGTCAGAGTACTTCGCGATTCCAACAAACCCCGTCTCATTGTGGCTTCATCAATCATCATCAACAATATTCAGCAGGAGGACGAGTTTGAAGTATTTGGCCGGTCTGAGTGAAAGTCTGCGCAAGATCAGGTCTGTGTGCGACCAAGTCTGGGTGCCTGCCGCTGTAGGTGGCCAAGTAGGTAGAGGATGTTGGCACAAGCAAGAAAGACGATACAGCAGCAAAGGCCTGCTGATATCGAATTATTAATGCCTGGTACTTTTCATCCAAGGGTAGCATGCCATATGGGCGCCGCGGCCGGGGAGCTCAAGAGTGGTCCTCTTCATCGAGCGAGTACGTATTGGATGGGGTACAAGGGGCGGTTGATGAGGAAGAGCAATTTGGAAGAGCAATTTCAACAAGGTATATAGGGTCATCTGCAGGGTATGCCTTGATATCATCATAGGTGTTCAAAACTGTAAAGGGAGCGCTGTGATGTGGCTGTAACTATGACCAATGCAGGGATCTTTGACCAAGCACATGCGAAGAATGAGAATGAGTATCAATTGCCGAAAGATGCCTCATTATCTCTACGCAGTAGTTGCAGAGTTACTGGCCTACTAATAGTGTAGGCGAATTATTACATATGAGAAAGCGACGAGTGAGTGAGAGATATCGACCGAGTACCTGTATATCGGAAATATCGACGAGAATGAGCATCAGTTTCTCAACTTTATCCCCACCCTGGCAGGGTCAGTGCAGGTTCAAATGATGAAGCGATGAGTGAGAGATTGGGATGAGAGACTGGTGATTTGAGCGTGGTTGCGAAGGCGATCGTCGAGTATGCAGGTCATGATTCGATGTTTATAACCAAATGAATACGTTCCTGCGAGTTCTGCAGAGATTTGATCCATTTGACAGCAAGAACGATTCAACGATTCTGCCAAATTGATCAGGATCATTCCCATAAGTGTATGCAGGATATAAAAGCTGGCTGTCGTCCTACAGTGTTCCCTCATCCGAGATTCCCCTCAGAAGATTCCATATCACCTCGCACAGAAAATGCGCGCCTCCCTCCTCGCCATTGTGGTTGCTTTGACAGCATCTATGTTTGTCAGTGCATGTACGAACCCAGATCAACCTTGCAACAATGATCTCGAATGCTGCAATGGCTATATTTGTTACAAAGGTGGTGTGAGTATGAGCAGCTCGCTGTGCAACCAGAATTCAACTACATAACTCATCTGCGCGCCTTAGCCCAATGGAAACAAGATCTGTCAATAGTAGTCGATTGAAAATCGAGCCAGTCGGCAGCCCGAGGGGAACGTCGCGACTTTGTGAGCCTTGTTTTTGCTTTCGTGATATTATGGTTGACGTTGAAGCTTGAAGGTGCACGTGTAATACCTATATCGAAATTTAGGTGGACGTTTGACCGAACGGCAAAACTACCCCCCTCGAATACTATCATTGACTTGCAACAGACGATGGATGATGCCCAGTGAAAACCCACTGTTCTGAAAATGGCTGAGGTTGTGCGAGGTTGTGTGCGAATTTGAGAAGCCTTTGAGATTGTGTGAGATTGGCTGGCGAAGTTCATACTAATAATAGCACTGGTCTGAAATTGTGCAAGATCGATTACCTCTTATTGTTGTCACTGCATGTTGCATTTGGCACGCACAATATCATTGCACGTTGCATCTAGCACCTAACAGCTCTACCATCACAACACTTTCGCCCACTAGCATGCCACCACCAAAAGAGTATCAAGTTATGCGCAAGGGCCGCCTTCAGACCGTCTCCAAATCTCAGTATTACCGCTTAAAAGCCCAGGATGGTGGCGCAAACACACGGACTCCAGAACTTCAAGCACTCTTAGTCTCTCGGGTACAAACAGATGCTCCAATTGCTTTGTCAAGTACCTCTGGTAAGTTGAGAACCATTATCTACAACATTAATGTGCTAATAAATGTGACTATATGTTAGCGGAGCTAACAAGAGAGCGCACACGCTCGATTCAAAGTGGTGATGTGGATATGAATCTTGATGAGAATGCTACAGAAGACGAGGTGAGTAAAGTCGATTACCTACCAACTATTGTTTGAGTCCTATTAGCAGGGCAACTATGCGGATGATTTCCCAGACCCTTTCACTGGTGACGAGGGCCATTCCACACCTCCCCCAGACCCAGACCCTCCTGTTGGTGACGAGGACCATTCCACACCTCCACCAGACCCTCCTGCCGGTAATGAGGGTCATCCTGTACCTCGACCAGATCCCACACCTCCGCCAGACCCTCCTGCTGGTGACGAGGACCGGCGCACCATACAAGATGTTGATTTAGATGAAATACAACGTCTTGCAAGTATCGGTGGGCAGAAAGATATATTGCAATCTATCTCATTTATTCAGGCCCTTCGACGCTCCACTTTAGATGACAGTCTCTCGCCACTTGATCCAGATGCTCTTGATCGTCTCCGAAACCCTCCTCAGCATCAACTTAAAATCGAGGATCCCCATCTGCGTTTAGCTATCGATACCTATCTTGCACTGGAACATTCTGCTGTAGAAGCGTACAATAATGTCCGCAAAGCTGTCCTACGATGCTATCCAGACACAGACTTTCCTTCCCACCACAAAATCAAACGTATTGTTGCCCAGATGAGCGGGATTGAGTCCATTGTAGATGACATGTGTGCGGAGGGCTGCACAGCTTTCACGGGAGATTATGCACTTCTCGACCGCTGTCCCCATTGTCATTCTTATCGCTATGATCAGATCAAATACGAAGCCTCTAATGGCAAAGTGAAGTCGCCTGTCAAGGTATTTCACACCGTCCCCATTGGTCCGCAACTTCAAACACTTTATCGAGACCCTGCAGCAGCAGCCAACATGTGCTATCGTGACGAGCGGACAAAACGCATCTTCGAGGAGCTTGAACTTGCAGATGGCAAGCTTTCCGTATATGATGATATCATCACGGGTACAGAATATCTGAAAGCTGTGAATGAAGGAAAAATTCAAGACAACGATATCATTCTCATGTTATCAATCGATGGCGCCCAACTCTACGAGAGCAAGGAGTCTGACTGCTGGATATATATCTGGATCATTATTAATCTCTCTCCCGATCTACGCTACAAGAAGAAGTACATCCTCCCGGGTGGAATCATACCTGGGCCTAATAAGCCAAAATTCATCGAATCCTTCCTTTTTCCTGGTCTACACCATCTCGTGGGCTTGCAGAAGGAAGGGCTTCATATATGGGATGCATCCAAGGACCGAATGTTTAAGTCAGATCTCTTTTTCGCATTTGGAACTGCAGACGGTCCTGGCTTACTTTGTCTGAGCTCAATGGTCGGGCATACCGGGAAGAATGGGTGCAGGATGTACTGTGGTCTCAAGGGACGTCACAAGCATGGGCAGCCACAATACTACCCTGTACTCCTCAAGCCTCTCAACTATACTGTTTCTGGATGTGATCACGACGATATTGATATCAACAAACTTTCATTATCACCATGTTCTGACTACGTCGACAATCTTTACCGTGTCGTCTCCACTACAACAACAGCCCAGTATAATCAGCAGCGGCTCGAAACAGGTATTGTCAAGCCAAGCATATTGCTTGGCCTCTTGCCCAACCGCATGTTTGGCATTCCCGAATGCTTTACCCCCGATATCATGCACTTTGAGGGCCCCAATATGGGTTCACTCTTCACTGATTTGTGGCGTGGCACAATGAGATGTGATGCTACAGATGATAAAGACTCGTGGGACTGGGCCGTATTCCGAGACAAGACTGTCTGGATGGATCATGGTGCCTCCGTAGCTGCATGTGCACAATACCTCCCTGGTTCGTTTGATCGGCCCCCACGCAATCCTGCCGAAAAGATCAACACTTACTACAAAGCCTGGGAGTTTATCCTATGGCTGTGGGGCCTTGGCCCAGGTCTTCTCTATGGTATCTTGCCCGACAAGTACTGGCAAAACTTCTGCAAGTTTGTGCGAGGTGTCCGAATCATGAGTCAACATAGCCTCACATTCGAAGACATACAGGAGGCTCACAGGTGTTTCTGTGAATGGGAGTATGAGTTCGAATGTATATACTATCAGCGACGAGCAGACCGAATCCATTTTGTTCGGCCATGTGCTCACCAGGGAAATCATCTAGCAACCGAAGGTTTTCGATCGGGTCCGTCTGCATGTTATGCACAGTGGACTATGGAACGTGTCATTGGCATGCTGGGGATGGAAATACGACAGCCTTCCAATCCATTTTCGAACCTAACTTTTCTTGCCATTCGCCGGTGTCAGATAAATGCCCTCAAGGTCATGATTCCTGACTTAGAGCCACCCGACAATCTACTTCCAAATCATTCTGTCAATCTCGGAGGTGGTTATGTTCTCCTCAGGGCTCGTGACAGGTACAACTATCATCCAAGTGAAGCCGAGTCAAGAGTGATTAGTGAATTCCTGGATGCACCTGTTCCAAAGTTCAAGCGCTGGGCAAGACTGCGGCTTCCAAATGGCCAGGTTGCTCGCTGTGCATGGAAGGAAACACTCAAGCCTGCGGAGAAGGTCCGCATGGCACGAAACGTCAAGGTGACTGTCTCTCCTGATGTTATGAACCCAGCTTCTCACTATAAATTCAGGTGACCATCAATGACAGGAATGAAATTGCACAGGTTTTATATTATGCACAGCTCGCTATTAAGGCAGACGACATAAACGACAATGAAAATGATGGGGAGTTGGAGTACCATGACGACGAGATATATCGCTTCGTCACAGTTGCAATGGTCTCTGTCTACTCTCGCCCAGATCCAGAACTACTCCAGAAATCGATGCAGACCGTCTGGTCATGTAAATATCATGGCGACGAGGCACTGCAGCTAGTCAGTGCGAAATCCATCCAGTCCGTTGTTGCCATGATACCTCACCGTCCTAAACTCCAATCTGGAGTGGTAGAGGATCGCTTTTTTCTCCTCGAGAAGCCTGGGCTTGGGCTGGTAACTGTTGATGAGGAGGTCGAAGATGAAGCAGATGGGGATGAGTAGATCGAAGATTAGCTATGATGATAAAGAGTAGACTCTTGAAAGTCCGGATCTGTACAGAATCAGTAAACGTGCGCATAGCTCGAGTTAAAAACGCACCAAACAGGACGTCTGCCTCGTCTACAACCATCCACCGGACAAAGGACTCGGAGACGTTGCAGTGGTAAGAGTGAGTAGGAATGGTGGTAGGAACAGTGCCGGATGAGAGTGTGCTCTTCCCAGCTGATGACTCGGAAGAGAGGAGAGAGGAAAGCAGCGAGGTAGCAGCTGTGGTGTCAAAAGAGATGGTGCTCAAAGGCAGACCACTTGATCTATAAGTGAGTTATAACATGAGTATTTTTGTTTTTGAATGGGAAATTTGAAGGGAAATGAGCATGAAGAGAAAGCCACGCACGCTGGGATTCTGCTGGGCAGGACTGGGCTATCATCGAGCCCGGGTGACGTTGAGTGCAATAGATAGCAACCCAAACGGGGCAGCGTGACCGTTTGTCACAGTCGCGCTGCTCTTTGTCTCGCACTATATTTTGTTTAGTGCTTTTGGTGGAGCGGCTGAGTCGTGATGCTGATGCTTTGTTTCATTAGAAAATCTGGAGGCGTAAAGTATCGGTCAAACCAAGGCTGTTCGCATCCTCCGTTTGGAGGCGTGGACAGCTGAGTTCAATTTTGAAGCAAGGTCCATTTGAATTCGGTTTGTGCACGGGGGTCCCAGGGCGTACAAAGTTGCTTTGAACCCTGCCAGTAACCCGTGCATCATACAGACCTTGGCCAGGGCGTACAAAGTTGCTTTGAACCCTGAGCCGCCCTGTAATTCATTTTATATGGAACCTTGCTGGATTGGCGCGCCGCCTCATGTTCATAAACCAGCAGAATGTCTATCTTGGTGTGTCCCGTTCAACAAATCATGTAATGTATTTAGCACTGACAATATTTGTGCAGCTTCAGCCTCAGCCTCGCATTCGGCACGTTTCCTTGCCTCCTCTTGAGTTTTGGCACACTCTTCTTCCCGTTTCCAGTTGGCTTGCAGTGGAGGTCATATTTCGAAGTCTCGAGGATCGCTGTTTTGAACAGGTGGTTGATTCCTGACGGAACTATCGGAACTCTGAGCCGTAGGTCATCATCACGCTCAAATCATAGTGTTTCGGACTTGCCTGATGCTCGTGCATGAAAAGACACGACGACCGACTACACTCCCCACAAAGCCAACGGTGGCAAGTGCGATTACTCGGTATTCGTTTATGAACGTTGCCATTTCGAACGGGAGGTTGATCTTTAACGGGACCATCGGCAACTTGCGCAACATCTTGAGGATCGTCGTTTTGAGCAGATAGCTGATTACTGACAGGATCGTCAGAACTCTGAGAGTAGGTCATCATTACGTTCAAATCGTGACGGTGTCAAACTTACCTGATGCTTGTGGGCGAAAGGACACTGCGGCCGATTGCACTCCCCATTCAGCCAAAGCTTGCAGGTGAGATTGGTTGGTATTATTGTATGGGCATAATGGCACCACCTGCCGCAGTGACAGATACCAACGAACCATTTCCTACACATCTCATCTTTACCCGAAGTTGACGAACTTTTCGTATCCTGCTAGCCGAGTGGATCAATACAACTGTCAGAACTAGAGATAAACCGACCTGCCTCGTACCCAAAGCACGCGGACGAACGGAGAACGTGTTGCATTATCGCTTTTTTCTCCTCGAGAAGCCTGGGCTTGGGCTGGTGACCGTTGACGAGGAGGTCGAAGATGAAGCAGATGGGGATGAGTAGAATGAACAAATGACAGCGAGGTTCAGCAATCAGACCAGTTAGTTTAGATTGAGTATACAGTGCGCTCACCTGATACCAATCCCGATGACAGGCGAACCACGCACTACAGCAATATCAGCAAGAAGCATGCGAGTAGACTCTTGAAAGTCTGGATCTGTACAGAATCAGTAAACATGCGCATAGCTCGAGTTAAAAACGCACCAAACAGGACGTCTGCATTGCGCCAATGCGTCGAGCCAGGGGCTGGGTGCAATAGATAGAGGAGGATGAAGAAAGTAGATTAGTACTAGGTAAACCCGGACTTTATCGGCATTTGCCGGCTGACTTCAAAATCACGTGATACGAACAGTTTGCTTTATTCTCTCAGTACACTACCGCTTTGTGCTCACTGCGAGGCTGGTTTGGCCGTTTGCCCCAAGCCGAGCGGTGTAGGTGCATTCTCGCCCCCTCATTCACTTGCTCCTCACCCGCCTCGCATCCTCACCTGCCAGATCTCGGCTCTCGCTGTTGAGGCATCTATCCAGCCTGAGGAACGCCTCAGCCTTATCAATGCAGCCATGGAGCGTGACCTTGCGAGCCAAAAGGAACGTGACCACGGGTATGAAGAGGTAGATGTCTTCGCCCAACTCTACGTGCCAGTGAGTCTGCGAGTTGGAGTATTGTCCATGCGAACGGCCAGGATGGGGTCACAGGATGAAACTCATTCGCCATGTTTCCTTCGTGGACTGTCTTGGTCACGATATTCTGATTTCTACTATGCTCAACAGTGCCGCAGTCATGGACTCTAACAATCACTGCATTCGTCAGAGGGTGCGTCCTTGGTGGCATGGATCATTTTATATTCGTACTGATTTTTGTAACAGACACGATATCTCTGCAACTGAAATACAACATCGACGCTGTCAACGAATACATCGTAAAGCTATATCCACCACGACCTCTTCGACCACATACCCAGCTTCATCTGTTACTTCATCGCCGTCGCCGAGTTCACGTTCAACAAAACCCCCGAAGGCAGCGGCCCTGTATCTTCAGTACCTTCCAGCCCCAACGACAAGACTCCCTTGGCTCGTTCCACGTCATTAATATCCTCTATCGAAGATTTTCCTTCGCAGGCGCTCACGGACAACAACAAAAGTAGCACACATCCATCAAGTAACAGTTCCGTCAGCGTTCAGCGCGTTGAACTTGCTCTGGAGTGTGTTATACGGGATTTTGAAGAGGAGGCCGAGGATCTCTGATGATGCGCGTGCGCATTCCGCAACTCCACGTGCGATGTCACCTACGCTCCCAAACGTGAATGGAGCATACTCATCACCACCACCTTCACTTCAAGCTTATTCCGGCGAGGTTCGGACACATCTCGTAGCACCCCACGACCCATCTCACCGTCCGTGGCCCCACCTGCAAGCTCGTTTTTGTCACGTAGTGCTGGTGGTCAATACTCGTTGGATAGTCAACGCGAGAGCGCGAGTAGTACTGTCCCGAAGGTCTACACCGGTGAGCATCCTCGTTTTCGATATCCCATTGCTATCTAAAGAGAATTTAGAGCTTGAAATCAGTTTGTTCCTTCTCCGTGGTTTACGAGGCATTCGTACAGAGGTTGGAGTGAAGATCGCGCTTTCGAGAAATATTGAGACACATTGGCGGCTTGTAGGCAAGTGTTTTTGTGAACTGAGCAAACTCATTCGCTGACTTCCCATCAGGTTGGGGAAGTGTTGGAACGGGCACAGACTGCAAGGGAACCAAGGCCAGACCTCTATGGCGGGAGGCTACGGTCTATCGAGGACAGACTACGACACGCGCGAGCACTACCGACTTATGTCCAATCAGCCTGGCTCGCCGGTTCCTCTAAATTTAGTTCTATTGATACGTTTCAAGAACTACATTGCAATATTAATGCTACATGACAAGAAATACACTAGTGAGAGTACAGTAAGGATGGCCGCACAAATTGTTGAGTGAATGAGCAATGCATATGTAAGTGCAGGGGAAAATCAAACTTTACGTGGCTTCTTGAACCTCTCCTGGAGCTCCTCTTCAGCATATCTTTTCTCAGCTTTGGCGCTAAGATGAGTTTCATCAATTGGACGCACATAGTAGCGCCAAGGTGCAGTGGGATTGTCTGGATCTGGATTGGGGTTCTCGAAGCGCCTGGTAAGAAGGTCACATGGAGAGGCGCTGCTGCAAGAAGTAAGTAAGTAAGCAGTAAAGTGAGGCATTGGAAATCTACAGAGGAATGGGAACTGGGACCACCAGCTCTTCTTCCTCATCTTCTGAAGTCTGGACCACTGACTCTTCCTCCCATGTCTCGACCACCAACTCGTCCTTATCCTCCGATGTTTCGACCACTGACTCTTCCTTGTCCTCCAGTGCCTCGACCACCAACTCTACGTTATCATCTGATGCCTCGGCCACCGTCCCTTCTTCTGGTGAGTTGTCTTCCTCATCCTTACCGTTTTTCAACTGAAGTATTTGAGCATCTTTGAAGCGTAACACAACTCTCTGCATATGTGTGAGATAGTAGGTTTTATTATGCATTAAGAATAAATAAATTTACCTTGCGTCCAGGAGAGTGGATATCCAGTGCGAAGCAGTATGTGTCCCAGGAAGGAACAATGTTGTCAATATCGAGGAAAATGACATCCTCCAACATATTAACAGAGTCGATTATGATAGGCATTAGGGTATTAGATTAGAATGATATGAAATCCTCCATGTCGAGGACTTGATGAAATATCCCCAGACTTCGGAATTTTCCAGCAGGTCATGTGAGCGCGTTTTTGGGACGCGTTTTTGGGACGCGTTTTTGGGTGCGTCTAACATCTTTCTCTTATACCACCACCATGTCTTATTCTTTCCCCCAGTATAATAACTTTACACCCTCGGAGAATTACAAAACTCCATACCCTAATATTCCCAATCAATTTGCAGGTAGTTCACGTCCTTTTGGTGGCCAGCAGGATACCATGTCTCCCTCCCCTGATTCGAATGGGTCGTCGCATTCTGATGGCATGATCTCTCCATCCCTGGATCCATTTTTTCAACAGAGGCCAGCAAACTCGCCCATTCTTATGCAGCAAGAGCATGAACCTATGGTAAGGAGTCACAGTAATATCGTAAATTAATTAACTGAACACCATGATTAGGGAGGAAATGGACTGTTAAGCGCATATATGCGACTTGAAGAGCAGGTCAAAGCCTCACCGAGTAATTTTCTTAGATAGATGTACTAACTTGCAGCGCATGTACGCGTCTTGATGTTCAGATTAAAGTCCTACAGAACGATATTTTACAGCTGCGGACAGACAAACAAATGCTGGCATGCGAGCGGGATTTATATCAGCGCGTTTTTTCAATGCATCACTTGGTTTTCTGGTGTCTAACTGTTGGTTTACTAGGGCTGCTTATACTAAGCTTGTAGAATCCCTCTCACTAACTCTAGACCCTGTTGGCCTCGGTACCCTCCCCTCTCAGAGTCTGCCTGTGACGCTCAAGGCAAAGGAAATCACGATCCCATCCTACAATCGTGCCGACTTCCCCAGCAAGTTCATATGGACGAAGGAAGACTGGAAGAAGCTCCAGGAGAAACCATCAACCCAGCTCGAAAAGTCGCATCCACTGCGCTTCGTGGTTGACAAGAGTAATATGCCTATTCCCTTGGAGCGTGTCACAGCAATCCGTACCACATCCCGGCGGGTGTTTGTGGACATCTGGAACATCAACGAGGCTCCCAAAAGCTGGGGAGCAGCATCGGGAACTGCTAGTAAGCTGTACTACTGAGAAATGGTAACATTCTTCCCCGAGCTTGGCTACTGTGACGGCAACTGGAAATGCGATACCATTGCGACTGCTAGCTATACCTCTTGGCGCAAGAATCACATCAACCGCTTGGATCGTGAAGGGACTTGCAAGCCGAAGGCAGAAGACATCATCGATTTTGATAGCCTCGAGACGCTGGACTCTGACGACACTGAGGGTACTGACACGAAGACTAATATCAACACAAAGACCACCAAACGGCGGACCCGCGATTCAGAACCACTTGACATCAGGTCAAATTCCAGTAAGAAGCGGAAGTCCTCAGAGACATCTAGTAAGTTATTCGACTTTATCTCTATAATCATTTAACTATCTACTACGTTAATAGCCATTGAAAGCGCATCACCATCACTACCAGTCTCAGAAGTCATGGACTCAACTAGTCAATCCCTTGGTACGTTATTTAGTTTGTTTCTTTGTGATCCCACCGCCTTCACTTGGCAATAGTTCCAGATGGGAATACCCCACCAGATTCACCCACTAGTGACGGCCATACCATTTCAACAATCACTGAGCCTCACGCTGCTAGTTCCTCAAAGGAGATGGCCACAACCAGTGCCCCTGCCAGAGTATGTATTTATCTTGATATTGTCACATCGTACTCAGACACTTGTTTGTAGTTCCGTGCACGGCCCTTGAAATTTGCGAACCCGCTGTAAGCCTGCTTTTTTGTTCAAGAACTCAAACTGACTGATATTAGTACTACTGTTGAACCTGCTAACGCTAATCGACCCTCAATAATTCAACCTTCCTCCTCTGAAGTTCAGAATACGCCTCCAGCAGATGAACCAATATCTACCCAGCCCACTAGTGAACCCACGCCTTCCATTGTACCGACCCCAGAACACTCCCCAGATGACTCTGCAATGGCTCCCGATGTCCACTGTGACGCACCAGCCACCATTCAAGTTGCTGCCGACCTGATGCCAACTCCTAGCAGTGAGTACCGCCACATGACTGGACAACCAGCTCAACTTGAATTTCTTCCAACAGCAACCACTGGCACAGTACCTCCACTGGATGCCTCTACCAGCAAACCTCTCAATGTGCCGGCAAAGAAGTCAAGGAAGATGCAGATTGGGAAAGCACAGAATGGACGGTTCGTCTGCATTGATAGTATTCTTTGCTACTGTACATATTCATAGACTTCATCACAGCAACCTATGTGCACGTGAGTGGCTCACTCGTAACAAGACTGGGTCAGCAGCCGAGTTCAAGGTCCACTATGATGGACTGTCGGGAGCGCAGAAGAAGGTGCGCCTTCCATCTCATTTTTCCTTGGCTTAGACTAACATATATTCATCAGTCATATGATGAGCTCGCTACCACGAAAGTACGTACTATGACTAGAACATGTCGCACCTACCTACTGACAGGTACGGTATTCTTCCAACTAGGTTGCAGCTGGTGAATGGCCCCGTTAGTGACATCACACTCCTTCCGACTTCTTGCGACCTCGCTGTCTCTTAGTATCTATCTTGATCATCCTTGCACCAGGATCCCTGTCAGTCGCTGGCTCTTAGTATCTATCTTGATCATCCTTGCACCAGGATCCCTGTCAGCAATAGCGGGCCACAGCGCTCCCTCCCCCAGAACTTCTTGTGATCTCATGGCCTCTCAGGATCGTTCAAGTTGGTCACCTCCTGGTCGACTTGTAGGAATAGCTGCATTGAGTATGGGCTGGAACGGATGGTGACAGGATGTGCTGTCGGGTGCCATTGGTGCCGAGTTTTATTGTATCTGCGTATCTGTAATGTATACTACACTACACAATACCAGCAGATCTGGCACAATCTAGGATGATGCAACGAGCATCGCAGCCACACAATACCAGCAAATCTGGCACAATTTAGGGTAACGTGAAAATATTGCATGCACACAATCTGCGACAATAGTGCACAATTACACACATTTGCACATGTGCTATTAGTCTCATTTTTCTGTTGAGATTGTGTCGCTCAGTTTAGACAATCTCACGCAACCTCAGCCATTCTCAGAACAGTGGGTTTTCACTGGGGATGATGTACAATGTACATAGAACGGCGAAAAGTTTCACACGCGGATGACACTTGGGAAGTGCCGGCTGCATCGGCAGAACACCCTTGCTTGACCCACTAACATGAAGTAAAATGAATTTTGAGTTCATTTGCTGCTTGGATTAGAGTATGTATGTAGTCGCGCCAGACAACTCCCACACTTCCTAGCTAAGTAAGAGTTACATCAGCACGTTTCCACGCTCTTAATAATGTCGAAACAGCGATTTTGTATACTTCATTCGTACCAACTGAGCCTACTGGCTGCTCGTGCGGAGAGCCAGCCACGTCAAACACGAGAGCATATATTGCGCGACTGTCCGCTATTCACACGCTAACACATTCTTGCACGAAGTATCCCACAACATCATACTCAACGAGATCCTGGGTACGGAGAAGGAGATAGAGGTGCTAACAGTCTGACGCTTTCAAGAAGGAGTATCTCATATTCGTCAACATGAAGCCTTCGAGCTATGCAGAAATGTCTTCAAGATGTCGAGTGCTTTTGATATCGAGTCAACGGCTGGTTGGAAACGTGAATATTCAGTAGACAGTAGTTCAACCGACATTGGCGAGTCTGGCAATCTACTGGCAAGAAGAATTTCAAATAACAACATAAAGGCCAGCCGTCTGTCTTCCCAGCCGATAATGTTATATAGATATATCCTAACTGGACTGTAATCCAAAAAGTCCGATACATATTCTTGTGTTATCATCCACTGTCCAACTGGACATATCCTGTGCGAGAATCATTCTATGGGGGGTTGAATGCCTCACATGGTCATTTTCCAGTTCACCATCCGTTGGCACCGAGCCAGCTCCCTTCTCTCGCAGATGCGGCAATAGGATAGATCTCAGCCTGGGATCTTCGATGCTCTTGTGCAGTCTTGTGCCTGCCATCAAGAAGTCCTTTGCGATGTGGCCGACTGTTACCCCGCTGACAAACAGCTGTGTGTCATTCAAAACTTTAATCACGGTGTTCTGTGCGTTCAGCACGAATCACCTCGAACGAGCATGCCTGATCTCCTAGAGTGTCGACTTCTGCTAAGTGTAAGTTGACACACATCATCAACCGTTCTGAGTTAACGAAAAATTTAATCCGAGTCCGTGTCACCCCATGTGCTGAGACCTAGCACTGCACATGCATCAGAAGTTGCGTGAAAGTGGTAGGAAATGAACAATATATCTGAATGTTATCCCGAGATGAAGATTGTTAACTTTACAGATTTATATCTCAGACTACCAAGAATGACGGTGCTGTCAGACACTGTGAGTTGGCCCTCTGTGCAGCGCCCGTACAGCAGTGATGGAGGGTAGGGATTGAGTACCTCAAGCAACTTACATGCGAAGACAGGACGACTTCGCTGCACATAAAATCGCTTCAATTTCACCATCCACACATCAGGAAAATACCATTTGACTACAGGTGGCTATATAGTCGCTGTAGTACCTGTAGTCCCATTTGTCAAGTCCCTTCTACATGTGGCTATATAGTCACACGGCTCGCTATGAGAGTCACTGGTAGCTCGTCATAGCAAGCTACAGGAGGCTACAGGCTACTAACACTAGTAGGACCTGATAGTTACGAGGCCAAAAGAAATGTCACCAGTGCTCACATCAGATGATTTTCACACGTTATAATGTACAATTGGTAGGAATTGAACCCGACACCTTGAACAATTATAAGTGCATCATTTTTACAACTAGGCTACAAGACTACTTGTATATTCTTACAATAATAGAAATATATACCAATGCAATATGACAATATTGCGAAAATTCCATCAAGTCAATTATCACACGGTTCAACGAGTCCAAAATGGTGGCACGCTAGAGCACCTTCCTTTCGATTGCAACAAGTCCTCGCTCGACACGCCAACTCCACCGCAAGGTGGCAAGTGATTTTTATTTTAACGAGTTCAAATATTGACGGTGAGATGTTTGGTGTGTCTGTCATAAGTAGTTTGTAGACAGGTTAATATCACACGAGCGCTGTAGCTGCCTGGAGTGACCTGTAGCAAATATTTCTCCAGCTGACTCCTGTAGTAGCGGTGACTTTGGCTATATAGTTGTATGTAGCTTGAAGGGTGCCTACATAGCACTACTGTGGCTACAGTAGCTTGAAGGGTGCCTATATAGCGCTACTGCGACTACAGTAGCTTGAAGGGTGCCTATATAGTGCTACTGTGCCTATATAGCTCTATGTAGCTGTCACCAGGGCTACGGCATTTTGAGTTTTTTACTGATGCGTGTATTTGCTAGTAGCACCCACCTCCATCTCATGATTCATCCGAGTCTCAGAGGGTTTATCTGCAGGATACTTGTACCTGTAGGCTAACACCAATTGATTTGGATTATGACTCGAAAAAGCGACCATAGTGGGCTTTGCCATGAACAGCCTCTTCGCATTATCCTACTACAAATAGTAGCGCAAGTAATGATTAGCAAGGTGTAGCAGAATTCAGTTGTACGGTACTAAATTTGTGCATGTGAGTTCAAGTTGGACGTTGTTGGACTTTTATTGGACTTTTACTCTGACCGGCTCAAATGCATTGTATGCTTCCTCATGTACAGTTACTATGTACATTCTCAACCAGGACTTCACACTTGAGGACTCTGTTATGGGCACGATAGGAATGATGATTCTGGAGCTTCCACTATTATGAAAGGTATGTTTTTCTCAGATAACGAATTCATTGTCTACTAACAAATTTAAAGCTCGAATCCATTAACGACTAGTAGTCTTTAATTCAACATTGTCCTTGTCTAAGTAAGTTCTTTTTACTGTATCTATGTATTTCAGGCTCAGCTTGCTTTCCAACCAACTGCAGTGCTACAGCAACCTTCTGCCACTCAACCACACTCCATGCACACAACCATCTGCACCGCTTGACTCTGATAACATCTGGCTCAGTGTATCGTCCATTCCCATCTCTGCTCAATTCAGCAACTGGAGCACATAGCCTAGGACATGTCAGCGAGCGCTGATGTGGCACGGACATGTGCGCAGTGCGCCCCACGACCAGCATGAAAGGAGAAGTTGGTTGAGGATCGGAGAGGTTATTCACAAGTACGTGGTTGTTTCCTTTTGCATCTCTTCTTTATTCTGATGTTCAACATGCACCTAGGCCTCACAGCATGCTAGAGTTCGCTAACGCCATCCCAGGGCCCAACCACATCTACTGCCACCTCATACCATACAGGTAAGGTGTATATTATGCAGACCCGCACGTACACCATGCTTACATGTGGCGGTTTACAGGGTTGGACGGGTGCCCTCAGCTTGTCCGAGGGTGCGAGGGTCCCGGATGTTCTCCGCCCTCCTGTCTTCCCATACCATTCCCTAAAAGCATGCCAAAAATCGCTTTCTTCCACATCTTTATTGATACATTTATTCACGTTATATCTGCTAGTTACACAATCCTAAAAACATTTTATTTACCTGTGGTCTTCAAATCAAAATGAGTGCGTGCTCCCATTGGCGAGATACCTGAGCTCACTGTGCATGGCAGCGAGCTCAAAGGTTCGGTAACAGTGATAGCTATTGCTGGCGGCCTCCAAATATACATTGGCGACTTCTATATTATGAGTCCTCGGAGCTCAGCGCTCAGCAAGGACACTGCCTTAATTGGAGTCTTCGAACAGCTTCTGAACAGGAACCAGGACACTTGACGGTGAGACACGGCCAGTCTCGGAGGATGGCTGCATAAGTACCCATGGACTACCTGTACAGAATGGATATATACCGGAGTGGATAACTACAGTAGATGATGTATCGGACTTTTAGGGCTATAAGCCATTGGGATATATCCTTCTGTCAGTATCCTGTGCATCAGGAAAATGTGCTATGGCTCTATAGCAGTCTATAGCACTATAGGGTGATATATAGGGCTGTTAAGACCGTGCACAAAGGGTAGGACTGATTCCAAGGGGCTTGGCTTCAGCTCGTGCGCTGCACCCCTTACCCGAGCATGTGCCCTTCACTTCAGAATGAAGTCCGGAGAAAGTCCAGTGAAGTCCGAAGGACTTCCGGAGGAGCGTGGAAAACTTCGGAAGGACTTTCCGGACGAGTGCGAGAAACTTCCGGATGAGTGTGGGAAAGTTCCGGAGGAACTTCCGGAAATTACGATGGAGTTTCGTCCTGACGGGGATATGTGTAATGGCTACTCAGGACAAGTCCTGAGTAGAAGCAAACAGAGGAAAGGCTGCAAGGACAAAGTCCGAAGCAGAATAGGTCCGGAGGACTGCGGGAAAGTTCCGGAAACTCGGAGGAATGGAGGATCGGATGAGTGGATGAGCGGATGAGCAGAGGATCGGAGGATCGGAGGAGCGGAGGAGCGGAGGAGCGGAGGAGCGGAGGAGCGGAGGAGCGGAGGAGCGGAGGAGCGGAGGAGCGGAGGAGCGGAGGAGCGGAGCTCCGGCCTAGGGAATTCCTCCCTAGGCCTGAGATGGATAATGACTAAGTCGGAGGACTAGAACTGTTACGAGGACTTAGGGTGAAGGCTAGTGCGAGGACTAATATGTGTATGATATTCAGACTGAGGAAGTACAAAGATTCTACAGAGTTTATATACTACAGAGGACTTAACGGAGAGTCAGTCAGCGCAGTCCGAAGCTATGCGAGGCTGTGGATGGAGGATGTAGAAAAGTCAAACACTAGTCTATCGGAAAATAGTAAATGAAGACGGAGATGAAGACATAGGAAAATAAAGCCGGAAATGAAACAAGGTACGGAAAATGAGGAAGTCTAACTCAAGAAGGAACATACAAAGGGATAAGGCACGGAAGATAGACGCAGGTCGGATCCGGAAGATAGACGTGGGTCGGATCCGGATGTTCGGAAGTCCGGAGACAGGTGATTACCATAAGGGGATGGGCGCTGATTTAAGGTTTGAGTTCGGACATGACAGATAGGTCGGATCCGGAGATCCAGAGATGTGGATATCAGATCTGGCGTCCGGATATCAGATGCAGGAGTACAGGGATCCGGACGGATAGAGGATTGGGTCTGGAGACATGGACAGGAGGTCCGGAGGTCCGGATGAGGCGTGGGAACGTCGTTGGATGTTGGTCCGGAATGCGGGATATGACAAGGGCCCATAGTGCTATAGCTTGTATAACCAAGTGCCCAATTGTGTAGGCTATTTACAGCAATATATAGCATACTATAGTGTCATACAGAGGTATAGTAACTATATCCTGCTATCATAGATGATGCAACATGAATCCTATTTCAAGCTATACCTGGCTATATAATGCTCATATCATCATATAGTTTTTTAAATATTTATCTATCATGCACTTTATAGCTCTCTATAGGATTGTAAATCATGATACATTCATTAAAATTTTTCAAAATTAATCGGATTCAGATGCAATTAGGCGACTGTGACATCAGAAACTATAGTGTTGGTTTGTAATCTACCATACTCCTCCATAGCCTCAAAATCTAATTCGGAACCAGAATCATCGACCTCATTTCTCATTACAAAGCCACATGCCTCCCTATCATATCATTTATTAGCATAGAAAAAGAATGAATATAATGAACCTCTTACCCTATCTCAGCCCACAGATCTTGCCTCAGTTTTTCCATATACATGGGTGAATGTTTACGATATTCAGCCAGCTTCAGCATATAGTACTGGTGTCTAAAGAAACATAATATTAGATGAAGTTAAATATAACCATGAAGACGCACTTACCTTGGTTGAAAGACCGGCTCCTTGAATTCTATGACAACCGGAGATCCAGAGAGCATACCTTTGAAAGCGCATTCAGCCTGGTATAAAAGGTGTTAGCTATAGCTGAACTTGAAAACAAAAACTGGGCGCCCTTACAGCTGTAGCCAGTAGAGCAAGAAGATTGTCAGGGAGTTTCTGGAACAAATCCTTGTACAGTAGACCTTCTGATCCGGCTCCTTGAAAGAATTGACTTATGAGCAGTTGACGTAAGAGAACAGCACGAAAAGGGAAATTCTTGTTGAAGGTCTTGGTCTAAGTCATAAATTAGTTTCGTACACTCATTAATATAACAACTGTACCTTCAGATCCAATTCTCCGCACAGAAAAGGATCCTTTTTGGTGGAAATGAGCCATGTAGCTACCTCTCCTGTCTCTTGATCAGTAGTATTTGAAAAAATAAAAGATGTAGTTACGCACCAATGTCCTTAGGTTTCATTTGCTGCAATAGAAATGCTACATTCTCTCTTGCCTTTCTAACCAGCTCCCCTCTCAGCTGACTCGCACCAGACCACACCTAAAAAAAGGTAAGCATGAATCATATGAAAAACTAAAATACTCACGTAAGCCATGGCACGATTTTTCAAAGCTTCATCTTGACTAATGGCATCAAACATTGACTTCAAGGGAGAGCCAGGATTCTTGACCGCTTCCTTGATGCAGTCCCAAACAAAGGAGTCCTGCACATCCACTGAAGGTCCTGGAAAGGCGGTCTCCAAAGCAATCTTGACATGGAGTAGCTGGTGAGCAAGATCCACTAAAGGACCGCAGCCATCCTTCTTCAAGGAAGCTAAAGTGGTAGGCGGTTTCCTGTCACCTTTGCTGATTCTTCTCCTACATTTACGTTCTGCATTATCTTCCTTGGGCTCATCCTTGACCTGAATAAGCTATGTATACAAAGTCAGTATTGAAGTCTATTAAATAAAAGTTACGCACCCCGTTGGTTCTCCTTCTAACACCTGTGCTCTCCAGAGATTCGTCTTCTTTCCCAACATCACCACCTTCATCATTACCATCGCTGTCTGCCTCATTTTCGGCATCCTCATCACTAAAATCTAATATATAATGAGCGTATAACATAGTTACATTAAATAGAGAAATGACGCCATACCAAGAGATACTTTCTTTTTGGGAGGAACAACCGCAGGTAAAATGTCTGCAGGATTGGCGCCATCTATATGGTCTATGTCACTGCCATCTGGAACAACAGATGTTGTTTGCAACCCTATAATGACAATTAGCTGTGTTATAGATGTTGAAGGAATACTTGCCTCTTTTATGCTTTGTCCCTGTGCTGGTAAACGTCGGTTCCAAGTCACTTTCTTCATCCAACAAAGCATCCACTTTCTTCCGGACGTCTAATATATAATATTTTATTAGCACATTTCCTGTTGCATCAAGCTTCAGTATCACTTACTTTCTTTGCGATTCAACTCAGCTTCCTTTTTCTTCTGTGCTTGAAACTTGAGGAATTCTTCATATTGGTTGTCTGAAACCTGCACCTTGGACCCAGGTGCTTTCTTTTGCCCTCTGGTCTTGGCTACAGGGGGCGTGGATGTAAGTGACCTTGCTGCCTTCTCTTTAGGCTTGCTGGACTTGCTGGACTTGCGAGACATTTGATACAGAAGTAAGATTTGAGATTAAGGGTGTAAAAGTGAAGGTTGAAAGGACGGAACCGAATTGAAGCTGACTTAAAACTATAATTGGAAGCATTATAACCAATAACACTATGCGGTACCAAACATATAGTATTAGTTATATGTTATACATCAAATGAAAGAATGCATGGTCTCATTATCTACCCAGCCATTTTGATTTTTAACCCAAGCTGCAAACTCTCTGTCAGTCTGAAAGACAAGAGACGCCCTTGCTCCCTTATAGTCAAGGTTGAAATGGGTGACCTCACTTGACCTAAAGATCGCAATATCGCCAGAACACAACTCCAGGACAAGTCCATTCTCTAGTAGGCACAATGCTCCGCCTTGGAAGTGTCCAATAAGTATGACTAGACATAAATGGCGATCCTGGCGATCTCGATGGGCTTTGGTCCTCACATTGATGTTGATGACCAAAGATATGAAGGGCGTGAAAGGCATAGAGTGATTGCCAGGCAAGACAGATGCAACCTCCATCAGCATCTCAAACTCATCTTGCAGAAAAGTTTCCATCTGCCAATGTCAATGTAAACCTGTGAGCAAGAACAAATCTTTACAACTACATACCAAGTTTCGTACCCACTCAAAGAGCTCTGCATATACGCGCGAGATTGTAGAGTAGATGTTTTGGTGTTCACGCAGATCCTTTGATACGTAAGGAATCACCTGCTGGTGGTTAGTGCGCATGCCTTCTTTCTCTAGAAGCCATGGTTGAACCTCCTTAGGGGCCTCATTACCCTGGTACATCAATGTTATTTAGCGACCTTACAATGTAGAAATAAAACAGCTTACTGAGGTACAATGCCTATTGTACCAGGACAAGTGCATCGCCTGAAAGTGTTTACACCCAGGTGATTGTGTATCTACCTCTTCAAGCAACTCGGGCCTTTCCAATGCAGACAAGAGATTCACCTTGAGTGCAGAATGTATGTGGTTCGGTAGCGCCGTTGACACAAATGCCATGAGTGAACCGTCTTGACAACGCAGTTCCAAGTGATGACTGAGAAGTATCAGTGTCATCTTAATGATAAAAAAAGCAGGAGCGTGCTATGCACTTGGGTATAATCTCCATAGGGATTCTTAAGTATGCATCCTGCGATTTCTTAACTCCCTTGTGATACAAAGTTGCAAGCTGTACAAGCAGGATAGTGAACTAATCGAATCAGTACTGGCAGGAACGTATATGTACCTTTGCCTGCAAACTGTCAATACTTCTTACCCTCTCACCCGCCTCAGCCCGTGACCTTTCTTCAGCACTCCAGATGTCGTTGTCTGCTTTGTTTTTTGGTGTCCAACGCAAGCGGATCATACGAGGTCTTGATGATGATATGCGCTGTTTCATCTTCTTCAACATCAGAAAGTGGCAGGCTATAAGGGCGACTTGAACCGTAGAATACATTGTAGTTTAAGCTCTGTACCGGAATTCTGTTAGACTTGTCCGGTACAGGCACAACACATGGCCTCCAAACACGCCCATTTCTTGGGAGGGGTACAAATGAGCTGAGAAACAACATTGTCCGTCAATATACAGCACATCCCAGTATTTAAAGATACCTACTTTTGTATGATAGCATCAAAGAACCGATCAGAGGCTGAGAGGTCTGTGCAGTCAACTGATTTGGAGATGACGAATCTTTGAATCAGCGCAAGAGGGAACATTGAGGCCATGCTGAGGGGGTATGCAAGACACATGCGTGCGATTGTTGGAACAATATATCCTATGATGAGATTTCTTTGGAGAGAATCTACGTTGAGAATATGTCACGGCCATGTCCCTCAAAGTCGGAAGAACAACTTACTTTTAGGAGGCGATCGAAGGAGGTTAGCTATGTTCAAGTGCGTAGTGCCTACCATGGAAGCAATGGAGACCCTGAGGCCTAAACCAGCAATGAGCACTAGTGTATAAATGGAACCGCCGCTGGCGATAGCAATAAATTTGCTGCCAATAGCATGCCAATCCGCAAAGGTTCGATAAGCGATCTTTCTTGCAGAGCTGTGGCGCTTGATTTCTTGGTCATATATCACTTTTAAGCGAAGACCAGTCTTGAGGTGTATGCTATCAAAGTAATTTTTTAAATATGTCGGGGCAAAATAAGGATAGAATACATACCTTTGGCACTTGCAGACGAGCATCATGTAGTTCATCATAACGAGGAAGTTGGCACGAATGTCCTTACTTATGATTCCTCAACATCGGACCACAACAGAAATCAGTGACTCGTCCTCCACGCATGGAGTCTGCACATGATTTGCAATATCCTGCAGCCAGCTTAGGGGACTGTGGATGGTGGAGTTGTAGTGAGCGGATGCAAGTTCTGCGATGATGGTAGCAGCTTCGTCACTACATGTGATCTTGGGGTCATCTGGGCAGCGGTGACGCCATGAACCTCGCCTGGCATTTGCTTCATCCACCTCTGCCTCATCCACTTCCCCTACATCACCTTCTGCCACATACACCTCTGCCTCCTCCTCCTCCTCCTCCTCCTCCTCCTCTCCATCTCCATCTCCATCTTCAAGGCGCAGAGAATCATCACCAGTTGCAGCAGCGCGCCGCCGATGTAACCGTAATCTTCGAGCACCACGGTTACAATCATCACCAGGGTCAGGAACAAGTGCAAATTGAGGTGGATCATACCCAGGCTCAGGTGGCTCCCTGGGCGGTCCACTGCATGTGTGTGTTTTAGAGTTGCGTGCTCATTTAGTAGGGTGGGTTGAATCTGTATGACCAGAGTCCTCCTCATCTTCTCTGTGATGGACAACAGGCAACACAGACAGGACTTCACCAGCAGTTGTTGGGAACGAAGGATCAACAGGTGTGTGTGAGGGGGAGAGAGTATCGGACAATGATGGAGTGGGCTCTGGTGTCCATAGCTGGGCCTGCTGATTCGCTACTAGATTGTTTTTCAAGTCACATAAGTAATACAAACATACCCAGGTAATAGATATGCACGATTATTGCCTACAACATTCTGCTGTGAGCGTTGAGTGACATCTCCTTGGCTATGAGCTTGGTCGGTCAAATGTTGATACAGGTCGTGCAACACAGGCGGGAGATGTCCAAAGTCTGCCAATATCTGTAGCAGATGATCTGCTGCATCAGGGGAGAGAACAACCGGCATACTAAATCTGAAAGGAGGGAACATAACTTATTGGAACCAAGAAGGCGCTGGTTGAGCAAGAAGAATTATTATTAGATCAGGCTTGCATCATGATTATGTATATAAGTTACAGATTTTTGCACCTAGACTAGGGTTCAAATTGCAGGTTGCTTGCAATCAGAGGGCGCTCCACCAATCAGCACTCATCACCTTTCACTTGGCAATTACAGAGTTTAACTACAGCCAGCCTCCTTCTTCTCAATGCTAAGATTGGCTGAAGGATCGGTTAAATTGAATGGCTATGAAAATATAAAAATAAGTAGCGCAAACCACAAATGGACAATGCTGAGATCACCGACCCAGCAGATGATGCACCTTGGTGACCATACTTGATACAGTTGTACTTGCTCAGGTGGTACTGCAAGGTGAGGTGCGTGAGCTGGCATGCGGGGAAATGATGCACAAAAAAGGGAAATGGGGCATGAAACAAAAGAAAATGGGATGCGGGGAAGTGAGACAGTGTGGGGGTGCTCACCCTTGCTTGCTTCCTCCTCTTCCTATAACCCTCCTTTGTGCTCCTCACGATGAGCTGCCGTTGCGTCGACAGTTGTCGTCGCAGCTGGCGTTGATCGCCAGGTGTGCATATGGGTGTCAGTTCCGGATGTGTTGCATCGTGGATGGGATGGGTGCTGGTGGGCATGGGGTGAACATGGTGAGGGTGTGAAGGGTGGAGGAATGCGGCTGATGTGTGGTGCACGCGGATGCACGTGGATGGTGCAGGTAGCATGCAGGTGGTGTGAGTGGCACACGGGTGGTGCGTGGGAAGGCAGTGAGGTGTTTTTTGAATGTGGTGGAGTCGAGGTGTGAATATCTGGCGCATTCTGAATGGCGGTCAGTCAAAATAGTCCGAATGATGGCAACAGATGATGCACACCTTGGCAACCATACTTTATATGGTTGTACTTGCTCAGGTGGTACTGCAAGGTGAGGTGCGCGAGCTGGCATGCGTGACAGTGAGCTATATGCTAGTCATCATTCAAGAACACACATGACTTACTTGTGCTTTAGACCAAATGAGCGATTTTGGCTGTGATTATTGAGGACATGAGGTACACATTCGAAGAACTTGGTCAAAGTCTTTTGTTGACGTGTTGTTTGTATCAGTCATGTGATAAATCTTTGTTGATCGTAACTTGACTTAACATTTTTCGAACTTATCATGAACTTCCCACTCAACGGCTTCAAGGTTTACTTTTAAGGAGCAATACAAAAAACGTGTTTGCCTTCAATACTCATCAATTCAATTGGTGTGAAATTCCATGGTATGTTTCCCTGTAGGCTATGAATACCTAGAAGTTGATCTTGAGAACATGTACACTGTTAATTCACAAGGACGCCAAAATGATGCCCCCAGTCTAGGGTTATGATTGCGAGTTCCCTGCAATCAGAGGGCTCTCCACCAATCAGAGCTCTCCACCAATCACACTCATTCCTGCTCCACGTCACAAGTTTTTGCTGCAGACATAAATAAGGGCAGACAGATGTATGTGGTGGCTCATCGATGGCAGTGGCGGTCTGGAGCTAGTTTGGAGAAAATATCAAGGTAAGTCAGTGCTTCTATTGTAACCCTTGTATTCACCTTTCTTTGATCGATAACCTGTCTCCACTGCCAACCCTTGTCCGCAACTTTATCACCAACCGTCTTTGACTTCCTGTCCCATTTCTATTCCAATGACTTCAACAACCGCTACGCCAGACTTTTTCCATCTGGAACGCAGGAGTTATAACACAGTGAGAGACTTTGTTTTCTATGCGACTCAATGGCTGATCTGTTTATTTGGAGGTTCAATCTAGAGGTCTTATTGCAAAGACCAACGAAGTATATCAAAGAGCAGTAGTCGAACAAGCTCGCAATCTCAGGGCATTTCTAGAGCCCTTGCAGCACCTACATCCCTTGCAACGCCCTCAGCCCCCACAGTCCTCACCACTCTTGCCGCCCTTAGATCCCAATTTGGCCTCTGAGGGATTTGTTGCGACGCAAATGGAAGATAACAAGGCAATCACGCGCCACATCATCAACTGGCTCTGTCATGACGAGGTTATTTTTCAACACCTCGAAAATCTGGACGATCCTACCAAGCTCCGCGGCATGAAGGGTATTCTGCAGAGGTTCAAAGAAAAGGGGTATTTGAATGATCAAGGTAAGAGACTTGATGCTTTGATGCGTGTCTATTCTCATTTATTACCTAGGCTGGACAAATGAGATAGATTGTCCTGACTTGAAAGCACCTCACTTTAATCGCCAACACGGTGGCAGATTCAGCACAGAAGATCATATGACTAGATTTATGAATCGTTCAGTGAAGGAGGCGCTTTTACTAGCAGGCGATTCAAAGATTAAGCGAATTTGGAGTTCAGACTATTGTCAGAAGCCTCTTCCTGGATCCGCCGAAGAACGCAAACCTGATATCATCCTTGTTCCCAGTGATCCTCTTGTTCAGGACTGGCGTCGCGTCTTCACGCTTGCTGAGATGAAGCAGCATGGGGTTGATGTTGATAAACAGGAGTGGTTTGATGAGATCGCAAAGCGAGCGAACACAATCTGGGGTTGTCAGGATGCTCGCAACTTTGTCATTGTCTTGATGTTCCTGGGCGAAGCATTTACGTTTGCATTTTTCGATCGTGGAGGCGCTGTTTGCCTTGATATGCTAAACATCATGGAGGATAAGGAGGAATACCTTCGGCTTGTCTTATACTTATCCCTGGCTGATCCTGGTACATCGTTCAGTTACACTCATAAAGTAATCAGCTCACAATGGCATGCAATAGGTATGGTGGGTCTGGAGACATCCATTGGGCAGGATGAAGCCCGGCGATTTGTACGATCAAGAGTTTTTGGTCCCGAGGTGCCAATCAATATGGTGCTGTTTATCAGTAATAATATTCATGGTCATGGCACCGTTGCGCGTCACGTCACACTATCACGAGAGCGCATTGCTCAAGTGTTGCAATCGGGCGGGTCTTGGGATGCCATGGAGAAATGGCTCAAGGGAATGGAGAATGAGGTGGATGTGGTGGTGAAAGATACCTGGGTTGATCTCACTGCACCACACACGGAAGGGATGATTCTCAATGACCTTCGGCTGAAAGGAGTACAGGGTGTTACGTGTTTGCTCTTTGAGGGACTGGTTGTTGGTCCTGCTTTGCCACCTCCACTCGGTCAACTTGGCGATCATCCAGGCATTGGTTCACTCAAGGATATTGGTGCGATCTCTCAGACTGGCGATGTTAATGTCTGGAGTAGCACTGTCTACAACCGATCTTTCTGGGGTGTTCCAACACTGGCCTTGGCACACAAGAGCATGGCTAGGAGCGTCAACAAATACGATCGCTACCATCCTGTGTCTGAAGGTTTTACCTTGCCAAAGCTGGAACCTGTGATGCGCTGTAGAAACAACTATACTGAGAGGAACAAAACAAAGATTGCTCCTAACTGATATATTTGTGTTGTGGTCTTTGCACTGCCTATTCTGCTATACTTGCCTGACAAGTGCGTTCGACCCAGGGGTCTGCGGTCTGGGAATAGTCTTGGGGGTAAGTGAGTGATGTGGGGTCAATAGTCCGAGCGCGGGAAACAATGTCCAAAGGTATAATTACGATGTCCGACGCAAAAGCGTCGGGTCCGATGTTTTCGGGGTTTCGGGATATCGGGTTCGGGTTCGGGATGTTGGAAAC
Organism: Suillus plorans; assembly: GCF_016647745.1. Classification (NCBI taxonomy): domain Eukaryota; kingdom Fungi; phylum Basidiomycota; class Agaricomycetes; order Boletales; family Suillaceae; genus Suillus; species Suillus plorans. The sequence goes on along the minus strand of NW_024537457.1, from coordinate 196,027 downwards.
TAATAGTAACGCTATAGCGAGCGTCGGAAGAGCGAGCGGTGTGCGCGATAATAACAATGACTGATATGGATAATGAAAGAGCGATGATATTCGCAATATCAACTAAGAACTACGAAATATCGGGTTTGACCACTAAGCGTCGGGGAACTGCTCCCCTCTACTTGGATAATGAATAATGCTCGAGGTCAGTCCAATATATATGTAAGTACGTAGAAATGCGGAACCCATAGGCGAAAGTAGCGGCGGAGTATTTCGGATCCGAAGTACATGTAAATAAACATGAGGCGCTGCGGACTATGGGAAAACATGTAATAGCGCTGGCTACGACGTGAGTAATGTGCGAATTAATGAACTACACACCTAGTGGGGCTAGCAAGACAGGACGGGACACGGATAGGACAAGTGCGCGGGAAAACATCGGGTCCGATGCGGCCTAAACGTCGGTTTGGCGGGTTAGCGTCGGATAACATCGGGAAGTGATTAGCATGTGACAGGTATTTGGCGTGTACTGTGAAATAGCTCGATACGAGCCCAGCGCCAGCTCGTGTCCTACATCTCCTACGAACTTTGAATACTGACTGTCCCCAGTCAGCGGTATGCGGGAAGTCTTCACCAAATTTGCGGGTTTCTAAGTCACGTGACCAGCGGGAAATGCGGCCGAGACTTTCTCGCGATTTCTGCATATAAACCCGAGCCCTTGACAACTGCGCTTCTCTTCTTTCATTCTTTTCCCCTTCATCTAATCTCACTATGGCGTTCCCCTTTGACACTGCACAAGTCTTATCTCCTGAGGCTGAGTCTCTCCAGCGCGGATTTTCGGAACTTCGGCAAAAGATGGAGGCCGAATCGAAGTGCGTACCAGATGATAGGCCGGATCTCATGGTGGAAAAGGAAGAATGGTGCAGGAGGTGGAACAAGATTTCGGTGCGTCGCATTTGCTGTGATTTTCGGGTTTTCCGTGCTAATATCCGAAAGTCCGATATCGGAATCTTTATAGCGGCCGGAAAGGATAAGGGTGTCGCACTTGCGTTGACTGCGGAGGATGTTGCGAGGGGTAAGGAATTGGTGGGGATTCATGATCGCTTCGTGGAACAGCTGCATGCGCTCAAGGAAATGGCCGCGCGTCAGGCCGAAATTTCCGAACCTCAAGGCGCACCTGCGGATGTCTCGATGGAAGGTGAGGGCGATGAAGAAGAAGATGCGGACGGCGAATCCGAAGTTCCGATTAAGCGGCCGACTCGGGTGCGCAAGGCAAAGCATCCTGCGCCGAAGGTAAGTCCGAAATTTTTGCGTTTGTCTTACGCTAGATATTTCGCAAGGATGATGATTCTGATGATGGAATGATCCTTCACGACCCTCCCTGCGACCGCTGCGCTAAGCGTGACACCGAATGCTTCGGACCCGAAAAACGCGGGTGTACAGAGTGCCGGAACTCTAAACAGGCATGTTCCTATTCTCGTATTGGTGAGTTTTCCTCTTTTTCGCATTTTTCGGCGTTTTGACTCCTGTATTTAGCGCGCGCCAAGGGCAAAGCGTCTGCGCGTCGGCCGATGGCGGCTTCCAAGGTTCGGGTCGGGTCTTCGCTCGGATCCGAACCTCCTATTACGATTTCCGATGGTGAAGATATGGCATCCGCCTCGCGTATTTCGAAGACAAAGCCGGTGGTGCTGATTCAGGGTAGGAAAAGGAAGTTGGCGGATGTAGAGGAAGAGGATTTCGCACTTGCGGATTCGGGTTTGAGCGGAGAGGACCTGATTTTGGCGGGTAAGCTTCGGGGTGTCTATGCGAAGTTTCGCACTATCCAGGGGCTGATGTCCGAAGTTGCGAATGAGTTGGACATGATGCGGGCGCATGTCACCAAAAAGGCGCGTTTCTGAATACTGTCTCTTTCAATTTCTTTCTGCTTCTGTACTACCAATTAGCGTTTCTCCTAGCTGTACAATGTATTCCGCGTGTTTTCCGAATGTCAAAGCGTGATGTCCAATGAATTCTTCTAATGTCCGAAATGTCAAAGCGTCGGGTCCGATGCGATGTCCGAAGTTTCCATGTATGTCCTGTGTCCCTTGTGTCCGTGTCTCGTGTCTTGATGCTAGGTCATCCCCTACTAGGGTGTCTAATAAAAAACAATGAAAAAAATAATCATAAGTGCCAGATGAATTTTCGGATAACGTAGTCAAGATGATACTATGGACGCAGATTACCATCTGACTTGACTTCTTCGTGCAACTTTTGACTGTCTTTCTTCGGGTTTTTCGGGTTTTCGGGTTTTTCTACGTATATATAAGGGTGCGCGCGCGATGCGCAGTTCGAAGATGAAATGCTATATAAATAGGGGTTATTAACGCGCGTTCGGATTCGAATGTCTGTGTACTATTAGTTTCTTCTGTAGGTGCGGATGTATGAGGATAGTGGTTTTTCGGGTTATTGAGATATGAAACACCGGCCTAATCCCGGGGTGAAACGTGCAAGCTATGAACATATGTGCGCGTTTTCGGGTATCGCGTTACCCGAAATTTCGGGGTTTCGAACTATAGCTTTTTCCTAAGGTAAAGACGTCGTTGGCTTTCATACTGGTAAAACGCGATCTGGGAGTGCGATGGACGAGGGTATTGAAAGCGTCGGTAGACCGGATGATGGAATCGGATATTTCGGATCCGATGCGACGGGTGACGATAGGGCGAAACTATGCAGGGAAACTGCGGGTAAACGGGGCATATCTTCGGGATGATGGGGGAATGTGTTTCGGGTGTTTCGGGCTTTGACGTGCGGATTTTCGGGTGTGACAATTCAAAATGATACCTAGACCTAGTGACATAACCGGTGAGAATTAAAGCGACGGCTACTGCGTGAACGAAATGATCAGTGCGATCTGGAGAAGGTAAATCGAGTTCGTGATCTAAACTCCTGGTACAAATATCCCATATTTCTGGGAATTCGTCGGCCGATGTTTCAGGTATCTCGGGTACGTTGTCTTCTAGCGACGTTAGCTCTGAATCTAAGACTTCTGATGTTAGTACGTCTGCATCAATGACTTCTACGAATACATCCAATTGTTCCGATGGTAACTGAACTTGTCCGAAGGTCAAGTCCGAAATTTCGGAACTTCGGACTCCCTCTGGGGCGTCGGATGTTGTGATAGGGTCTTCGGGTGCGGAGATTTCTATTTCTGAAGTTAGGCGTTCTTGTGCGGGTGTGTATTCGTCACTTAGGTGAAGTGTCCACCATTCATAATCATCGGATTCCTCGGGTTCGGGTATTTCGGGCTGCGGATCGGGTCGGGTATACTCGTGTATGCCTCCTTCTGGGTAGGACGACAGAATTTCGTTAGTAAAATCTAACCAAGATGTACCTCGGGCCTCAGGGCATCCTGCCCATAGTTCTTTGTGGTCGCATTGGATATATCTGAGAGTATACTTGATGAGCTCAGTGTCCGATAAATTGCACTTTTGTCCGAGTTGGTCTACAGATTGCAAAAATGCGAAAACTCCGTAAACATCGCCGGTGAATCTTGGGGCTGATTGTTCTGTCCTGAATGGCATGCCAAATCTGTCGGGCATGATGGGAAAAACTGCGGGTACGTCGGAAATATCGTCGGGCCGTCGGGTCCGAAGTACGGGTTCGTCGGGAAATCCTAAAATCAAAATCACTTAATCAAAACTAAACCAGATGGACCCCTCGCGGTGGGCTCCAGTTGTAGAAACAACTATACTGAGAGGAACAAAACAAAGATTGCTCCTAACTGATATATTTGTGTTGTGGTCTTTGCACTGCCTATTCTGCTATACTTGCCTGACAAGTGCGTTCGACCCAGGGGTCTGCGGTCTGGGAATAGTCTTGGGGGTAAGTGAGTGATGTGGGGTCAATAGTCCGAGCGCGGGAAACAATGTCCAAAGGTATAATTACGATGTCCGACGCAAAAGCGTCGGGTCCGATGTTTTCGGGGTTTCGGGATATCGGGTTCGGGTTCGGGATGTTGGAAACTAATAGTAACGCTATAGCGAGCGTCGGAAGAGCGAGCGGTGTGCGCGATAATAACAATGACTGATATGGATAATGAAAGAGCGATGATATTCGCAATATCAACTAAGAACTACGAAATATCGGGTTTGACCACTAAGCGTCGGGGAACTGCTCCCCTCTACTTGGATAATGAATAATGCTCGAGGTCAGTCCAATATATATGTAAGTACGTAGAAATGCGGAACCCATAGGCGAAAGTAGCGGCGGAGTATTTCGGATCCGAAGTACATGTAAATAAACATGAGGCGCTGCGGACTATGGGAAAACATGTAATAGCGCTGGCTACGACGTGAGTAATGTGCGAATTAATGAACTACACACCTAGTGGGGCTAGCAAGACAGGACGGGACACGGATAGGACAAGTGCGCGGGAAAACATCGGGTCCGATGCGGCCTAAACGTCGGTTTGGCGGGTTAGCGTCGGATAACATCGGGAAGTGATTAGCATGTGACAGGTATTTGGCGTGTACTGTGAAATAGCTCGATACGAGCCCAGCGCCAGCTCGTGTCCTACAGCGCGAAGTTTACCAGGAGCGCATGCTCACTCGATCTTGGTTATATCCGCTCAGTGCACCCATATATGAATTCAGCTGTGTCTACGAGGCACTGGTTGCTATTGCGGATTGCATCCAATGTGAGATTTACTTTTGTGTTATGTTTGAGTTCCTTACTGAATATAATCACAGCTCATGGCCAGGCATTTTCACCCTACGTCATCTCAGATGGTGGCAAAGAGACCGACGAGCTATTTCCTATCTCCTTTATGCAAGCTGACACATCCTGGAACATGGGACTTGTTCATCCAGCAATGTCAGACTGGGGTCGCGTTAATCATACAGGTCTTGATGCAAACAATATGCGACGTGGCCTACTGTACGATCATGCATTTGCATCCTGGTCTACGCGAAGCACATCTATAAAAGGAAGATCTCCATCAAAGATCTTTGACAAGCCTGCTGGCACCGCTTCAATGCTGTCCTCCCAACATGGCGCTCTTCACTTTGACGATTCTCTTGCTCACCCTTCTACTCATTCTCCCACTCAGGCTTCCACTTCTCGTACTTCTACCCGTACTTCTACCTGTACTTCTGCTGCTCGTACCACCACTGCTCGTACCCCCACTGCTCGTACCCCCACTGCCCATACCCCCACTGCCTGTACATCTGCTGCACATGCTTCCTCCAATGTCTCACCTGTTCCTATGTTCGACACACCTTCTACATCAACAATCCCTTCTGCACCCTCAACTTCCATGATCCCTTCTCAACCAGCTTCAACTGCACCTTCACGCGGAAGATGCGGCACAGGTAAAGGCAAACAACAAGGACGAAAGGGTACAGAGGCAAGAGAAGGTCCCGCTGGTGCTGCAGAGGGCTCATCTACTGGTACCAGTCGTCCTAGCGATGCCCCTCCTGATTCCTCTGCTGCCATGCGCAAGCGAGGTTTTGATGTTTTGCAAGGCAAACAAGCTGATGGCCCATCTAAACGACAAGTTCACCTTCACCATGTACTGAAGGTGAACATCAAGCCCAAGCGCATCATCCAAAGTCTTCAGGTCGATGTTGCTGGCTATGGCTCTTTGGATGCAGATGAGGATTTGGAATGATTCAAGCAAAAGGGCGGCATTTATGAGCTGACAGTGAGTGTTCACAATTATCTTTGCTCTCCTGCTCATCACATCACATATGTACAGGGCACTCGCGCTTGGATGGCCATCCAGATGATGTTCGCACAAAAACCAGGCCAAGATACTATTCGACGCGAAATTGCACATGATCTGGAAGGTTACTATTATGTGATCCTCACCCTCGCATTCATGTTTGATGCGCCATATATGTTGAAGAAAGTTCCGCACCCAGATACAGCAAGTGGAGGGGAGATGTTCCATCGTTGGCTTGAGAACACGATCAAGAAGGAGATCTGGCACGAGGCTGTAGAGAAACAACACTATTTGGCTACTGATGCAGGGTTCGCTATGGTGGACGGAGTGTTAGGGAATGACTGGGTGAATGAGCCTATCAGGATGATGTTGAGGGAGATGAGGACAGTCCTCTTCATTGAAAGTGCACCAAGCCACTCCCGCATGCTCGACATTATCCACACTGCGCTTTTCAAGATCCGTACTGATCATACACTAGCCCATCTCTGCCAGCCTCAACAAATGACCAATGAGTGGGCCAGGGCAGTGGGTGGCAGTGGATTTGCCCAAAGCTCACCAATGCTCCCTGCCTTGCGGATGAACTTGTTGTACCACAAGGATCGTCAAGATGCAGATCACAATCTCTTTGCACGCATGCCCTGTCTCCTCATGCAAGAACGCAAGCTCACGCCTGGTAACTCATCACAGTACCTCAAAGGCACTGGTGGAAAGACTGCTGATCACATTAATGTCATGGCTGCAAAGGTGGTGCTCAAGGAACTTCGGAAAGAATGGGCATCTTAAGTTTCATGATTTGCTTAAGCGTGCATGGACTCAGACTTTGATTACAGTTTATTTTTATGATTTCTAAGAACAACCCTTCATGTGTTATCCTACTCTCTCCTTTCATACATTGTACATTTTACAAGTTGTTTAGCCTTTGCATAAGATTTGTACCGTATGTAACACAATATGAATTGTATTTTTGGTGCAACATTTTGACAGACGCTCCTCCTAGACGCTACTAGACGCTCCCCCTAGACTCTTTCCACATCCTCTTCACATCCTCTTGTTTTACTAATTCATCAAATGGTGTTTAGCAGGTGTGTTCTTAATGAGACTTCAATGTCTTATAAATGCCCTGCTGCAGGCTGCATACGTACTTTTCGCACTACACAAGGGCTCAATTCTCACCTACTCAATGCTTCAAGCTGCAAATGGTATAAGCTAGGGAAGGGAAGAGAGCGGGATATGGTGGATGATGAAGGTATGGATGGATTGGAGATGGAGGGACTACTGTATGAGATAGCTGATGAGGTGGATGATGATTTATTTCAGTTGATACCTCTGGACCCCGATTGTGAGTTGCAATGTCAGTTTCTCATCAAGAGCTTACATTATTTCTAGTTCATGAAATGAACTATGATAACCAGGACATGATGGACATAGACCAGGAGCAGGAAGAGCAAGAAGAGCCAGTAGCCGGTCCATCTAGGCATAGAGGAGCTTTGGCAGAGGAGGAAGATTCTCGGGTCACAGATACTCATCCTACTGCTGGGAGGGTCATAAGAATGGAGGAGATGGTGCATGCTAAATGGCGAACACAATTTGGATTAGGTGATGGAGGAGAAGAGGCGGGATCAGAGAATTCTGACGATGAAGATGATACTTTATTCTACCCATTTGCATCATGCCTGGACTGGCAGGTAGCATGTTGGGCTGTGCAAGAGGGTATAAGACACAAAGCATTTGACAGGTGTAGATAGCATCCCTCCCTGTGCAAAATGGCAATCAACTTACTTGGCCTTCGATGATAAACCGGACTATAAGCATGAACTACACTACCGTGATCCATTGGAAGCCATTCAAATGTTGCTCGGAAACCCTGCTCATGCTGAAGATATCGTATATAAGCCTTCAAAAGTATTTACTGACACATCTCGTTCTACGCGCATATATAATGAGATGTGGACAGGTCGTTGGTGGCATGCAGTCCAGGTGAGCAACATGGTATTAAATACGCTTCTTTAATAACTAACATATGTTTTTGTAGGATAGACTTCCTCAGGGAGCATCTGTAGCTCCGGTGATTATCACTACCAACAAAACCCAGCTTACAAGATTTTCTGCATCCAAATCGGCATATCCAGTCTATCTTACACTTGGCAATATACCCAGAGCCATCCGTCGCAAATCCAGTCAGCATGCCTGTATCCTGATAGGGTATTTATCGGTGGATAAGATCATAAAGGAGGAACTATCTGCTAGAGAAGTATCTTCCAGGGTACAATGTCTCTTCCACGACTCCCTTCGAATCATTTTGAAACCACTCAAAGATGCAGGAGAAAGCGGAATAGAGGTTGTGGGTGGAGATGGTCTTGTACGCCTGGTGTTTCCCATTCTGGCTTGCTACGTGGCCGATTATCCTGAGAAATGCTTGGTTACCTGTACCAAGTACAGTACATGTCCCAAGTGTAGGGCTAGAGCCAATGAATTGGCTGAAATACAAAGTTTTGCCAGACGTACACAACATTGGACCTCATCAGTTATTGACCATGCCAATATATCCACAAAGACCAACTCTGCCTTCCGTACACAGTGCATGTCTCAAGATGTAGCTGGAGGGGTATTTGAGCCTTTTTGGCTTGATTTCCCTCATTGCGATATTCATTTGGCTATCACATCTGACGTACTTCATCAACTCTATCAAGGCATATCTAAGCATATGGTCAAGTGGTGTCAGGAGCTCATGGACGAAGAAGAACTGGATCAAAGACTTAGAACTCTTCCTCCTTGTTATGGCGTCCATCACTTTCATAAGGGCTGGTCTGCTTTGGGTCAGGTCGGTGGAAAAGGGAGAAAACAAATGGCTAGAGTGCTATTGGCTTGTTTGGTTGGCAAGGTTCCAAGAGGTGTCATCCTGGCATATCGTGCCCTCCTGGATTTTATCTATCTTGCACAATATCCCACTCATGATGAAGACACTCTGGCATACATGCAACAAGCCTTGCAAGATTTTCACCTTCATAAGGAAGTCATCATTAATCTGGGTATCAGAGACGATCTTGATATCCCAAAATTCCATTCCTTGCAACACTACTTGGAAAACATACGAAACTTCGGAACCACGGATAACTATAACACAGAGATGTTTGAAAGATTTCATATTGATTTTTGTAAAGAGGGGTGGTATGCTTCCAATGGAAGAAATGAAAGGCCTCAAATGATCTCTTGGCTAACTAGAAGAGAGAAGGTCGTTTCATTTCAAAGCTATCTCAAGATGTCTATGGAGGATGAAGAAGAGGAGTTTGCCCACTCAAGGTTTAGAGATCATAGAGTTATCCTTATTAAAAGACCTCATCAGCTTCACCGGAATATCCTGGAGGTTATGCAAGATCATGCTTGCAAAGGCTTCAAGAAAGATCTCATCACCTATCTTAACACTCAGTTGCCTCAACCTCATTCACGCGGTGTCTTCTTAGATAGATGATCTATAGATAAACACCTATAAAACCAAATATCTCCACGGTCAGCGATTCAGACAAATACCAATGACTGATAATGTGGTCGTTCGTGGGCAGCTTGCCTTGCTCCTAAGATACAGTCAGTAGAATATGGCTCGCACAAAAAGTCAGTAGTCAGCGATCAGCAGTCAATAGTCAATCCAACAATATGGATATGAAACACAGCGATGAGAGAAAAACACAGAACTCGGTCAGTCAGCGATCGACAACAACAACAACAATCACAACAACACAGACAACAACAAAACAAATCAGGAAACACAGTCACTCTAACAATATAGAGATGTCACAAAAAAAACAGACACTCTTCCTAACACTTCACACAGCAACAAGGATTTGTACACAAACTTAGTGCAGCAAGTTGTGTGGAGTTACAATGAGAGTCCCCCTCAATACAAAAACAGGTGAAACTACCGTCAGGCCTAGTCAAGCCTCTGTAGCACTCTTAGCCTAATATTGAACCTGCTGCCAAGGAACTCACAATGAGTATTAAACAGACTCAGGAACGGGCGACCTTGGACTTCAATACCAAGTCCCCTTTTCAATAGCTAAAGTCTGACTCGCAATGACTACCCTTGATCGGTGTAACACTCGGACTGGTGTTGGTCACGTATCCTTCCTAAATTGTATGTGTCTCACACTTATATTCCCTGACGCTCCTTTTACCTTCCGAGAGTTCCGCGCACTTGTCCGAGTAGTCCGAAGGTCGTCCGTCTCCTTCCGAAGCCTGTATACACGTCCGATCCTCCGTACCATGTCCTTTCCGTGTCCATTTGACTTCGCTGGTGCGTTTTTACATTGGTTTATCTGTTATTGATCATGTCTTAGGGGCACATACATCGAAAAGCTTGATTAATATGTATAGCTACCCGCCTCGTGTGCTATTACATGCATATCTCTGTAGCGGCTCGCCTTGAGTCTTATTACATTTCGGATAGTTTATATCGCTACTAGTTTCGCCTATGCAGATTCCGGACTTTCACGCTGTAGGATATAATCCGACTCGCCAGATACTCGCAGGGCACTTCACTTTCCTGGCTACGAGTCCCAGTTTGTAGAGTCACTTCGGATAGTCGTACTTCGCACAATCGATCTTTTTGTTCATTCAGAACGATTGTTTGGCCTAACCGCTGCCATTTCGTGTCTTGATATCTCTAGTTCTTCCGATAGACTTTGCCTAGACGTACCTTGGTACATCTATTAAATCTTATACTTCGACATATCTCGACATACTTCGACACATCCGCCGTATTTCTCTCTCGGAACTTTCGCTGTTCATCGGATGACTATCGGACGCTTCGTACTGCCTCGGACCTTCTCTTCTTGACTTCGGACCACCTTCGCTCGCATCAGACAAGTACTTCGGTACTTCGGACGCATCTTCGGAACTCGAGACGCACTTTGGGTAATTCTCCCTGTTCTTACCTTCGATCTTAACAAGATATCCCTTGCATTTATATCAAGAGATAATTCTATAGGCAGTCTCTTTTGGACGAGCGTTACACTCGCACATTTGAGTTCTAAGGTAATACATTTGTAGCGCCTACAATGAATCTACTCTTTACATCGGTATGACACACAGATGTAAGAGGTCAGGTATCACCGTCAACACCTAAAGTCTCCCCACTAGACTATCAGAGTCTTCTGTGGACAAAAAGAGACAACACCAATCTTCTGGGTAAGAATGAGACTGAAACTTTGGTACTTGAGAGAAAGTTGATAGGTTGAGTCAATCAACAAAACGAGACCGCTGCAACAAAAAACACCGAACACGATCACGGTCACGGAGACTGTTAGCAACAATGATCTCAAAGCAAACAGACAGCGATCAGAGAGATGGTCAGTATAGACAGTCACCAACACACCACACACTTGAGACAGAGAGAGAGAAACAGAAACAGAGAAACAGAGAAACAGAGAAACAGAGAAACAGAGAAACAGAGAAACAAAGAAACAGAGAGAGAAACAGAGAACACAAGCTTCAGTCACGAATCTCAGACACAATCTCAGAGAGAGAGAAAAAGAAAAACAATCACAGAGAGATTCACAGACAGAGACACAGACAATGACACAAAAAGAAACAGAGAAATTCAGACAGACAATCAGGAGAAAACAGAAAAAGAAAGACTAGTCTTGCTAGTCGTCAGACACAGCGAGCTCAAGGTATGTGCTAGATGTTCAACACAATGAGCTCAGAAGTATTGTGCTGGTTGTTGAGCACAGTGAGCTCCAACCTTGAACTGCACTTGCTGGTTGCCGATTCACACTTCACTCACAATTTTATTCTGAGAAGTAAAAACAGTGGGGAACTGCTTGTTTTATTGGGCAAAAAGCTGGTCCTTATATAGACAAATTTGGTGGCTATACTACTAGTTTCTCGTACTTAAAGTTGTAACTTTAGTTCAATAGCACCAAGTCACACGGTATCTTTGAGTCAAAAGTAAATATTCATAACTCTAGTTGGTATAATGATGAGTCAGCAAGAGCTGTGTATGGCTCATGGGTCAGGTGACCCTTGATGACTCAGCTAGACAAGAGTGAGAAATGATTACATATTGTGTACATATGTTTGTAAAATCTGTGGCTAATGACTTGATTGGTAGCATAATTACATAGGACGCGTGTTTAGCAATTTGTAAGCTTTCCCACAGGGTAATCTTACACAAACATATTTTTCACAGTCACCTGATATGTGTGAGAATCTGTCTGAGTCACCCTCATGGCTGACTAAGCAAAACTCATCGCAGGAATAAATGTGCAAAAATATTCAATCCACTCGCGTACAAACTCGTAAAAGTGAAAAAAAGCGAAAAATATTCCCTTAGCCTCAGTCTGACTTCAGGTCACAGGGAAAATGATTTCATAGTGATTTCTAGGGCATAGGGGCTCATAGGAGAGTATCAGTCATCCATGCACCGAACCAGTTTGGTGCAGGTCAGCGGACAGCTCAGATACATGAATCTTCCTTTCAGTCATATTGATATTTATCACGGATTCAAATTCTGCCTAGACTCATTAGGCAATGATGTCGACTTTGATCAAATGGAGGAGGCGGATATTGTCAAAGCACAACCACCTATTTCTCAAAAAGCTGGATGCTTTGATACAGTTGTAGTAATGGTTGATTCTGACTGTGAATGCACTGGTTTAAAAGGTGAGTAGCTTTCATATATATAATCATTCAGTGTATGAAAATTTCAATACTATAGGTACACGCATTGGAAGGTTGAAAGTTATATTTCGCCTACCACAACAAGTATATGGTTCTGTTCAACCTGCTTGGACCAAAGACCCTTTGGCATATGTTGAGTGGTATGCTCCATTAAAACCTGCAGCAGAAGACTATTATGAGTTGTATACAGTTAAGAAACCCTTACTTTCCTTAGATGGTTCATTGCCAGGTAGAGTTATTTCGCTATCATCCATTAGGCAGACTTGTCAGCTTGTTCCAAACTTTGGAAGAACAGTTCCTATAGATTGGACTTCAGATAATGTATTAGATAAATGTGATTCCTTCTTACTTAATTGTTTTACCTCTAAATATGCTTACCAAACTTTATGGTAATATATAGAATTATATAATATCCATAGTGTTCTATAACCTGTGATATCTGGCCATAGACTATATAATGCTATGGTGTACTATGGGAGCTATATAGCAGGGGGCCTTCTATATAGAGAAACAGTTTTTCCTGATGTGGTCTTCCTACTATCTTCTTCAGAGTTAATTATAATCTGATTCCATATCACGAGAGTCACAACCAATAATTTCTCTTTTGCAATTGTTGTTGCTGCTTTAGCCTCATCAGTCTCTGCCTGTGCCTGCTCAGGCTGACACAACTAGCGCTAAAATTATTATAATGTCCCAACTTTTGCAAAACTGTCAAAGCACGCAGTGGCTGCGCTTTCGGGATTTGCGCAAGTATTGGCAATAATCTGATAGCATAACTCACCTGCATGGCAATACCTCGGTTTCTGCATAGTGAGTAATGCTTTCAGTATCATGTATCATACGCCATTGGCACTGACACGCGACATTAATATTGATGATTTGTAGAGTTATTCAATGCGCCGTGACTCCCTGGGATCCAGCTTACGGTTTATGCTTATCCGCGCTTACTTACTGCCATGTATCTTTTCCAATACAATATTTATGGAGCTTTTATTGCCAATACCTTGCTACCCTGACCAAAGTTGAAGTTCCTAATGGCTTGCTGAGTTGGTAATTGGGATCGCTACTGGGGCAATCTCACAGCCGCGGAAGCCTTAATTTGAGTGGAGGAATATCTCATACAGTCAATATGATACTGACTAGAAGACATAACATATGAGTGAGCGAGATTGTCTGGCCAGCTTGATGCCACTGTGACTTCGATCACACACTGCGTGATATACCCAATGACCCAGAAATACACCCTAGAAAAAGTTGAAAAAACTACTTCCACGCCAAAGTCGTCTGCCCATCAAGGTTGACAGAAGTGTTCGACACCACCAGCTCTTCAGTGGCCTCCTTATAAGTCCACCCTTTAACTGGTGATCCCTGCAATGAGACCTAGGGTTCGACACGGGTAAACCCGCGGGTGTGATGACCCTAACCCGCACCCGTACCCGTCAACTACCCGTACCCTTATACCCAAGGGTACTGAGGGGTGTGGGTCACTGTAAGGGTCATGTACGGGTAGCGGGTGCAACAGGTACACCTGCTACCCACAGTACTTGCAAGTGTGTAGCCAGTAGATAATAACAATGTCCTACTCTAATATAATGCTATCCCATCCGTTATCGAGTTCCTCGTCCTCTGCATCAGCCTCGGGCAGGCTAGCCACAGCACTAATGTCCTTATCCTTCACTAACCCTAACCGGCTCCATAGTCCAACACAAAGTAGAGCATGGGTTGATTGAGCAGAAAGGCGATTTAGGACGTGCGACAGGAGCAGGCGTCCGCGGCTGAATATCTGTTCGACATCAACAGATGTTGCTATAGTGATACAATTAAAGTAAATTCACCAACAATGAAAAAAACACACCCGGAATCGTTAAATAGTCTAGTGCCATTCGAGAAAGGTGAGGGTAGGTCTTGCGGTGTCTGTACCACCAAGTGATTGGATCTGCGATGTCTTCAATGTCGGAGTTAAGGTAGCTTTCGAGTTCCTCACCACTGGAGGTGGTCTTAACGTGTGCGAGTGTGGGAAGTCGGTCAAAAATGTTGTTTGATTCATCATCCTGAGTGTCAAAGTAAATTAGTAGCAAAATAAAATCAAAAGTGTCAGTACATACCTCGTCAACATCATCAGCCGCTGTAGGGTCATTGTTGTATTCAGCGTCTAGTACTGAATGCTGAGAAGCATATGAATGTTTGAATTCTGAACGGACAAGTTTCTCTGCGGTGTTGATCCACTCTTGTGGCCAGCCCGCAGCTCTGAAATATGCCAGCTTATGGCGGGGATGGAGTACTACAATAAAATGAGTGAAATATATATATATATAAACATGCAGACCACGCACCCATTGCAATACGATAGGCTTTAGATGCATCAGTTAGTGAGTAGTAGCGGTTGAGAGTGCGTTTTGCAAGTCTGAGGCCCGCACAAATTGCAGGATCAAGGTGTTCTTTCTTGATGATGGCGCTGGTGAAAATGCGGTCAATGTGATCCATAGCAGGGATCACCGTGGCGAGATTCGGTGTTGAACGGGAAAAGAATAGTGTCGCGTCCTTGAGGATCTGTAAGTACATTCATCCAGGTTAGCTGAGTCAAGTTGGCATGTCACATGTCACATCACACACCTTGAGTACATCGCGCAACTGCTTGACAAGCATCCACTCATTTGATTTTAATTCATACTCACCAAGTCCAAGCTTCCTTGTGTCCGTCATTGCATCAATACCTTTCCGGTATTCAAGTGCAAAATTCAACATATCGTAAGTGGAATTCCAACGAGTTGATACATCGCGCGGCATGATTCTCACGGCCAGTTTCAAATCTTCGAGGATCGATTTCCATGCAGGAAGGAGTATGGTGGTGGAGTGAAGGATCTTGAATGCGAGTTTGCGAAGCTGTGAGAGAGTAAGGTTAGGGATGGAAGGTAAGTGTTTTGATATTCACCTTAATCAATACCACTTTGATCGGACAGATATTGCGCATCAGCTCTGTGCACTCATTTGCACTCAGCAGTGCAACCTCGTCTACCCATCCCTCATCATCATCATCACCATCACCACCATCGTCATCGCTACTGTCTTCATTGATGCCACTATTGGCGCTACTATTGGCGCCACTGGCATCACCTTGCATCTCAAGCTCTGGGATATCTTCCTCGTCTTCAGTGAGTGAACCTTCCTCCACAGTATCATGCGACTCATTCCCATTCCCCTTATTCTCGAACTCGCGGAGCAACGACTTCGCAACAAGATTAACTATGTGCAAGAAGCACCGTGTTCGGTTCGTTTCACCACCGAAACATGGAAGAATCTTCGCGAGCTCCGCAACAAGAGTGTCATTTGACGACGCATTGTCCGCTGCGACATTCAACATCTGCATTGATAATCCTTGTGAGTTTTCTCTGCTAATATTCAATTGGTTTCATACCCTATCTGATATTCCAAATTCTTCCAGGATTTTTGCAAACGCTTCAGCCAAATTTGCGCCTGTATGTGACTATAACTAGTCAGTGGGAGGTATGTCTATCTTTCTATTTACTTTTACCTTTGAAACCTCAACAATATCAAGGATCATGGATAGCGGCTGTCCCTCGTGCTCAAGATGTACAGATACTGCGACATACGCCCGATGATTGGGGGAAGTCCACGCATCGGTAGCGAAGTTCAGCTTGCCGGTATAGTCCTGGTAAGTAATATTATTGTTTTGGATTTATTCACACAACATTGACGAGTCTCACCTGTAGCATTCTTGCTATACGCCTCCGTGTTTTAACGAACACCAGCCTGACATCACGTGCAACGGTTTTTGGTGCTGGTATGTAGTATTCTGGCCACCCCGTTTTCATTAACGAGACGAATCCACGATCCTTCACAATCTCGAAGGATCGCAGACTCTCTGAAACCCATCGGACGATCTCGGCGTGTGATTCTGCTCGGGTGTGTTGACGATGCGAGTAAGTAATTTTACCCTTTCCTTTGCGATCAAATGATGTTTTGATGGACCCTGTTTCAAGTAGACTTTTGATTGGCCCATTGCGGGCTGATTTAGTATTGCCGCAATCAATTGCAGCTTGTAATGCGGCTTCACCCCAACAGCTTCTCGCATGCTTACGCATGTTGCTTGTAGACTTGGTGTCCTTCTTATCGAGGTAACACCGAACTTTGTGGGTGCAGCCGTGGGCCGCACACTTGAAGACATGACAATGACGCTGGTCGTGATACTCGATGGCTGGTGTCGGGTGAAAAAAAGCATACATAGGTGAGGCCCACTCCTTCATGAGTCTTTCTGTAGCCATTTGTGATTAGCACTGACTAACAAGTTTAGAAACCAAATACTACCTAGCTCCGCCTCAGATGATTCTGAGGCAATGTCATCTTCTGCTGAACTTTGCTTGGTGTCATCTGCATCATCATCAGAGATTACAATAGCATCTGTGAGAGATGCCTCCTCTTCTTCAGTCCGTACTGTGGCTCGATAGGAAGTTGGGCCTAGGGATGGACTTTTTGTAGCTTGATCCAAGTTAATAGATGTTGTGACCTTGGTTCGTTTAGGTGTGACAACAGTATTAGAAGCTATGTCTGTTGCCTTCCGTTTGTGTTTTCGGCCCTCAGCGACCATAGCCAGAACTTTTTCTGTGGGCTTCTTGATTCTTTTAGATGACATGATCAGAATGTCGGTAAGATGGGGAAAATGAAATCACAAAGAAGTGGAAAATGAAATCACAAAGTGGCATGATCCATTTAGAGTTGAGTTTTTAAGGTTTACTTTACTGTACAGTCCGAAGGTACCTGTAAATAGTCCAGGGGTCACCCATACCCTTGTCCAACCCTACCTATGGTAATCAATTTGGGGATAGATTATGCCTAGGCCCAGGGGTACTACCAATTGTCCAGGGGTACAGGGGTCCTGAGATCCCTACCCATACCCCTACCCCTTGGTACCCCTACCCCTGACCCCCAGGGGTCACCCATACCCCCGTCCATCCCTAATGAGACCTGGCATGGCTTCTACACGAACTGACAACAGTAAAAAGAAGAGCTGTTATGCATGCATTGCTCAAGCTGTGTGCGAAACAACCGCCAAGCAGGAGATGTGGGTAACCCAGACAGGAGATTGAACACAGCTTCCTCATCAGAATAGGCCGCACCCTGCCAATGAGACAATCATGGCAACTGATATGCTGACTGATGTAGTTACTTGTGTTGTGTGCATCTTTCATGTGAAGTGCCTGTATGCACCTGCGAATGACAAATTGAGAGCTGACATTGTTATGATGGAAGTGATCTTTGAGAATTTTCCAACTTTCCATACCCTTTTGACAATATGCCTTAGTAAATAAACAGTTGAATGATAAGGAGTGTGTTGCCGCTGCTGTGGAGAACACTGCCCTATTGGGGACACTAGAAAAGTGTCCAGAGCCTGTTGAGGACCTAACAGCTGGTAGCAAGTATGAATTCCCTCGAGTGATGACATGGCAAGATATATCCATAGCTTTATCTTACAGGATTGTAGCACCTTTGTTCTACTTCAGTGCAGCTATTCTGAGAATATCAATTCTCTTGCTCCTTATAAGTGATTTGTGATCGTGTTAGTACATTATATTCCTGTATGAGACTAATCACGATTCACCGTGACTAATCTTGTTAGCGTCTTGGCCTTGGAGTCATTGATGAGCCAGACTCGCATGGCTGCCATCTCTGCATCAGTAGGAGTTGCTGGAATAGCTGCTACAGGTAAGATCGAAGCTGTTCCAAGAACGTCACTTGGGTCTGCATTTTTGGTCACATGACACCAGAGATCATCGATCATTGTTCATTAAGACGAGCTGCGCCTGCATCTCCCAGGGAATGTAGTTGTCTGCTCCTATCAACTTTGGTATGTGGTCATATTCCCCATTATTGAGGCGACACGTCAGAGAAGACTTGAATTAAAAATGAGTTGCTCCAATGAGAGGGAGTTCATATCTTTCCGGTTTCCATGCTGTTTAGGACACAGGGCTCATATATGAGCATTAACTTCTCAACTTTGTCGCCACACTGGCAGGCTCAGCGCAGGTTCAAATGATGAAGCAATGAGTGAGAGATTGGGATGAAAGACTGGTGATTCGAGCGAGCATCGTGTGGTCACCAAGATAATTGTTGGTGCCTGCAGGTAGGTCATTTGAATGTTCGTAATCAAATGAATATGCTCCTGTAGGTTCTGCAGAAACTTCTGCCATCTGACAGCAATAATGACTCTGCCAAATAGATCAAGGTCGTTCCCATAAGTATACGCAGGATATAAAAGCTAGTCGTTGTCCTACAATGTTCCCCCATCCAAGATCCCCTCAGAAGATTCCATATCACTTTGCACAGAAAATGTGTTTTCCCCTCCTTGGTGTTGTTGTTGCTTTGACAGCATCTATGTTTGTCAGTGCATGCTTTGAGAGGGATACAACTTGCATAAAAACTTCTGATTGCTGCAGAGACATGACCTGTGTCCACACTGCTGTGAGTATGAGCAGATCGCTGTGCAACCAGGATTCAATCACATAACTCACCTGCATGCCTTAGTACGTTGGTTGGCGCTGCCTGATAAATGAAAATTAAGCCAGCAGCCCCAGGGGCACGTCGTGACAGTGAGTCATGTCATGTTCCTGCTTTCGCTTTGGTATCATAGTTGATGGTGCAATACCTAGTTCGGAGCCAATCAATGCAGTTTCTTTTGAACAAATTTTCGTATTGCTCGAGCGATGTGGATATTAGAATTTATCTGAAAAATAGTCGACCGTGCCTATTTTTGCTCGTGGTCCACTAAGCTTGAGTTCAAGAGGCTGTCGAAACGAGTCATCATTGCTGTTGAAGATTGACATTGGGAAGCCGCACGAAGATGGAACCCACTGCACAGCTTGAATCGGTTTGTACAACGTTGGCCCTCAAAGGCTAGCCCTGTGAGCTCGTGAATCTCTACCTCTCTGATGGAACCAATGAGATGCCGATCGTGATTCGTGACAGACGTGTTATTTTCTGGTATGCATTGCAGTCATACTGGAGCGTGCATTATGATAAAAGTGGGCGACAAATATAAAGGTATTTAAAGCCATGTATTGTTGGGACCATATGAGAATGCCTTGAATTGTCGAGGAAACACCAGTTTGCAAGCACGCAGTGAAGGTACAACAATTCAGAGAGTGAGTCTGAACAATGTTGGGTCTTGCAGAACCTAGCTGCTATTCGACCCTAAAGGGTTTCTGGACCAGGCTCAAGGCTCAGAGGAGAGGAAATATCATGAAAAACTGCTTAGTACTCTGACTCCTACTGGTAACTGGTGAAAAGATAACTTTCTTATGTAAGCTACAAAAGTGCCAACATAAGGTAAGGTAAAAACAGTCTCTACAAGCCCAGCCAGAAATGAATCCCTACAGCGGGTCTGGTAGCCAAATTAGCTCTTTCTGAGAGAAAATACACAAGCACGGGCTAAGCCCAAGATCGACCCGGCCTGAGATGGACGTTGCATTAATGTGCAGAAGTGAAAGGCAATTCGGGATTGGCGGGAAGTGCAAATGTGACCCACGTGATTCAGAGTGCACCTCGCAATTGCTTTTAAATCACACCTGCTTATCCGCACTTACTTATTGCCATGCATCTTTTCCAATGAGATATTTATGGTGCCAATACCTTGCTACCCTGACCAAACCCTTCCTAATGGCTTGCTGAGAAATTTATTCTACCGCTGGTTTCACTGCTCGAAGCCTATGTTCGCATCGGATCCCAGCAAGGACGACCCGGTGTTCACAGGTAGTACAGTCGAGAGCATCTGATACTCAAATGAATTAGACTCAGCCTCCTGAAAAAGCGCCGCTCACAATGGGGACTCAAGTACTCAAGGCTCAAGCTTCAAGTCTACCCATGGTCAAGAGCATCGAACCTGCAATCGAACATGTTTGCCAACAATTCAACCCCAAACAAGCCTGAGGTTCTCACGACATGAAGTACTGTCCCTGCTGCGATTTTGGTGTCGATTTTGTCATGAGTCCGATAGGTCGACTTGGGCTTGACCTAGAGGGGGCCAGGCTATACTGTTAAAATTAAGCATAATACTCACTGACTAGAAACGGTATGGTTTTGTAAGTTTGTTTGTAAACTATCAATCCCCTACAATTAAGCTTAATGGCTTCTGATTCCTTTGGTGATTCTCAGGCTTCCAAGAATAGCACTACCACCGGAAAAATCACCAAATTAGAATATTCCAATAATCTCACTATTCCCACATACCTCCCTGGCTCTACTGCTGCACCAGAGCTTTCCTCTTGCTCACTCATGTATATAAGTAGTAGAATGGCATGTACATACATAAAATGATACAATAGACCGCTTTTTTCATTGTCTGAGAGCTTGTACAGCAGTCTACAGTGCTGACTACAATATGTGCATCCCAGGACTAAAACATATTCGCTTTTTTGCCCCTTTAGCAGGGAAGCAATTCTGGCTGTATATATCATATATTAGTAGTGATGCTTCGGACCTGGCCTGGCCTGAAAGCCAGGGCTTGGGCCTGGCTTTAGAGGGCTTGGGCCTGGAAGAAACTCAGGCCAGGCCCTTTCAGAGGGCTTGGGCCTGGCTCGGGCTTGGCTCAGGCCTGGGCCAGGGCTTCCAAGGTAAGATGAAGATTTTATTTCACTACCCTAATCAATTAGAGACCTAATCCTCGACATCTGATTCACCTGACAGTATGATGTTGTCATCACAGCCACCCTCCTCTCTATCATCCAGTTCCTCCAATGCTAATTCTATAGCTGAAGAAGGAGGGGCCTCTCGAAAGATTAAATCACGTTGATACATCATACGAAGTACTTGAATTGCTTCGACTATATCACCCTTCAAGCGGTTGCGATGCTTCGTGACAGTCAGAGCAGCAGCAGAAAATGCTCTCTCACTCGAAACAGAAGTGGCCATGATGGACAAGTGATCACGAGCGAGAGAGGCCCAAACAGGGTACTGCTGACCATTTACCTACAATATTAAGCTACATCAGTAATAATACAGTTCACATGAAATGATACTTACCCCCCACCATTGGATGATAGACATGTTATCGGGAACTGAAGTGCGTGAGTTAAGATAGAGGTGGAACTCCCTCAACCATGGCAACTGTGGATCCACCTCCGACTCTTCCGGCTCGTCATCACCACTCTCATCATCACTGGAAAGCTCTCGGAGAAGTCCATATACCTTACCTGATCTCTTCTTCAGTGACGACGGAACACCATGCTCACCATACAATTTAATGTGCTCTTCCTTAAACTAGTCTAGATGTAAGCTTATACTTTCACTCGAAAACAGACAACCTACAATTCGTTCGGCTTCCTTGAGAGCCTCGGCATGTGTGACCTTGCCCCAAAAGTGTTTGATGTGGGAGTCCTTCTGTGATGGGTCAAGCACTAGATACAACAGGCCCAGGAGTTAGTATTAATAATATGACAAGCCACGTCACCTACACATTGTGATGATGTATGCATCACACTCCGAACTTCGGTTGTAATACTCGTGGATCTTTGCAACACCTTGTTGTAAGGCTTCCTGAAATTGCTCGTACTTGGGATTCTCAGAACGTGTCGACCATGCCTTATGTAGGGCCTCGAGAGCGGGCAAAGCAAGGTGAAGGGATGCTCCTTTGTCCGATGAAAAGCTTTGCTGAGCTTTGTCAGCATGCTGAAGTGATAATCAGTGTCGAAAATGACAAAAAGACAACCTAATACTCACAGCAAGAAGAGACGTGAATAATGCAATGCGAGCCCATTCATCTTCACGCAACTTCAACTGATCAATTCTGGCACGTTTTGTAAGGTTAGTCTCACGAAGGCCGAGCTCGTAGACAAATGTATCAACATACTAAAGAACAGTTAGTTTAGACTTGTTAGTTATATTAGGGTACTCACGGCTCTCTTCTTCTCAGCACGGTCGAGCATAACATAAGTCGAGGACCACCGGATGGGCATGTCAAGTAGTAGTTGTGAGACAACAGGGCTCAGGTTAGGCTGACGGGTCTGGATATCCTTCCAAAGTTGTTTTCGTTGGGCAGAAGACCGTGCCTTGTATCATTAGTCAAACAATATTAAAATGTTTCGAAAATGACATACCTTGACTGCGATGGCTCGCACGAGGCCAACTTCATCACGACGGCCATGTACTTGAGGGATAGACAAATCTGGAAGCTCAGGGTTATAGTACGGGGCACTGCTATACGAGGCAATGATAGCTCGTGTCGCAAGATGAATGACGTGAGCTAAACACCTGCAAGGTATACATCAGTACAAGGGTGAAACAAATAGTTAGTTAACTATACCTAATGTGTCGCTTTTTTGGGATCCACGTCATACCTGTCCCTTGCTTTATCCGAAGTGCCAGTTCATCAAGCATCGTGTCGTTATTTGAAGCATTGTCGCACGTAATATAGCCAATCTAATCCCACATGAGTACAACATAACAAGGTATTCCAATGTACCTTACCTTATGAGCAATACCCACTCGGTCCGCGATCTTAAACAATGCTTGACCAAGGCGTTGTCCATTGTGCGAGTTGTTGAGTTGCGTGAATCCCAGGACGGCACATTCAAGCTGCCAAACACCAGGTGATGTCTCCTCGATCCAGTGGCCAGTGGTAGCGAAATATCCATCTGCATTACTTGCCTGCCACGCGTCACATGTTAAGTTGACAGTGCCGGATACAAGCTTGCTCTATTTGCAATGTCAGTTGATGATAATCAGACAAAACGAAAACTTACATTGAGCCGGCCCTTTAACTTTGTAAGCTGTGTCTTGAACAAGTCCATGATGTCGCGGCGCGTAGCGTTTCGATTTGGTAGGACCACGCCATTCGTAGCACGGGATGCTATGTTGATCATGTTCTTGAAGCTCGGATGATCTACAGCTTGGATTGGCTGTAAAATCGGGTTAAATATCATATTAAATACAAGTAATGAATACTTACCTGGCTAGTAGATACGAGCCATTCAATGGCAGCCTCACGGAAGTGTGTATCGGTATAAGGTATAACTACGTTGTTGGGGGGAATCTCTTGGAGGTGTCTGTCAAGACTTGTTTGCTGCGCGTTCAGCACTGCGGCTGCTGTTTTGCGTTCCTTGACATCTTGAGGTAGCATCGACTCGAAGTTGTTAGTTTTGCACCATTGTCGATAGGCGTCCTATAAACATTGATATAAACGTTAATACTCAAATGAAGCGTCAAGATTCAAGTACTAAACTTACCGGATGCCGAAAGGCAATGTGGCGGCGACACGTTGAAGTGTCGCTAACGATCTGGCATGGGTAATGTTTTTTTCTATGAATCTGTTAGTTGGGAGGTAGCAAATCAAAGACTTTACTTACTTGCATGGCTCGCAGTCTCGAACTGTACGAGTCTTCCCATCCTTGGCCTTGTGTGCGTATGGCTTGCCGAAAAAAGCGCTAACGTCGCGGCTCTTTTCCTCACGTCGAATGGTCGGGGTTGCGGATAGGTCTTGTACATCGATGTCGGATAAAAAACCTTCGGAGTCCATGGATGTTACATTGCGCGTGCTCGGAGTATCTTCTGTTGATTAGAAGCATTGACAAGTAGTTATAGAACATGATAATGTAAATACGTACCTGGAATATCAATTGCAGCCTGAGATGGGCTGGAAGCATCTGTAAACGACGCCTCACCATCAGCGCTTGCAATGCGGCGCAGCCGTTTGCCTGCAACGTTCGAACTGAGTGGTCCTGAGATGAGATGTACAAAAAAACTTACTTGTATGCGGTCCATTTTCCATACTAGTAGCACCCTCCTCGTCAGATGTACTTTCGTCTAGTACCACATCCTTTGCTCCTCGTTTGCTGCCGGTTGGTACTGGTTTTTGGGCGCTGATGGCAGGCACAGGAGGCTTGTTCCTGTGGGCTGAGAGCTCTGGAGTTGCATCGTTGTTGGCGTCGGTGAGTCATGACGAAAGTGTCACATTTCGTCGTGGCCGAGACACAACATGTCCTGACGTGGACTCATCGTCAGATACGACGATCGACATGATTAATGAACGTGACCAACTTACGGTACGGGTACGTACTTGCCTTTTCGAGAAAATTTAAAACTGTATAGTTTATATCTCTGACATCGGCCGACGGCTGCAGATTTTTTACAAAGTCAAAAGCCGGGGCCCAGGCCCAGGGCTTGGGCCCAGTCAAACTACAGGCCAGGCCCTAGGCCCTAGTAAGCCTGACATTTGGGCCCGGCTTGGTCCGGCCTACATAGGGCTTGGCCTCAGGGCTCGAGGGCCTGAGGCCCGGCCCTGTACATCACTATATATTAGAGTGTTAATGAATATATTACACCGCTTGTTTGAGCCTCTGTAGTGTCCTACATCAGTAGATATGTTAAATTCATGAAAACCTCTCAAAAAAACATAAACCAGTTCGCATTTTTTAGTGTTGAGGTATATAGGCTGGTGAATATTATTTCTAACATCTCTTTACTAGTATATACATCATATCAAGAGTATAGGTCAGTAGGATCAGTCCCTAGGGTGATATGTATTGTCATCTTCCTGGTGGTTCACTCCCTAAGAAAAAATTTCCTGCAGCTCCGGCCCTCTAAAATGGTAGGTAGTCTTTTACTATGAACATATGGAACATATTTATCACATAGGTATACCAGAACAATACCAGGATCATTGTCTACAATCCAAAGTCACTTCCTGCCTACAATGTACCATATTTTCGCATTTTTAAGGTTTTTCACTACATTCTCACTACATAGACTATACCAGCTGTTCATATATCACTTATAGTACATATATGAAGCCCTCCCAAGGCCAGGATCAGGTAGAAATATGTCAGAGTAATGATATCAGGCACATATCTCCTATTCTCACTGATAAGAATTCCCAGACATGAATATAGTAAAATATTATAATCAGACTGTCTTGGAGTACACTATATATACCAAGTAATACAGTCCTCGACTACCAGAAGGATCCATGAATAATTGACAGCAGGGGAATCCAATAGATAAGAAATAGGTCGTGGGAAAGTCAAAAAGTCCAAACATCGAAAAAGTACTATGCACCAACAGTCTATGCAAGGGTGGTCTGACCATAATAATGCAACAAATTGAGACCACAACACTTCCACATCACCTTTACCTTCACAACATATATTAGTATAGTATATATAAGTAGTTTACAATGTATTCTATACATTTTTAATGAAATCTTCGCCCTAGACAGGGTTGAAATATAACATTTGCATGATTGTGGGGTTTGCCCCTATATCATTGATATTATTACTCTGACATATTTCTACCTGATCCTGGCCTTGGGAGGGCTTCATATATGTACTATAAGTGATATATGAACAGCTGGTATAGTCTATGTAGTGAGAATGTAGTGAAAAACCTTAAAAATGCGAAAATATGGTACATTGTAGGCAGGAAGTGACTTTGGATTGTAGACAATGATCCTGGTATTGTTCTGGTATACCTATGTGATAAATATGTTCCATATGTTCATAGTAAAAGACTACCTACCATTTTAGAGGGCCGGAGCTGCAGGAAATTTTTTCTTAGGGAGTGAACCACCAGGAAGATGACAATACATATCACCCTAGGGACTGATCCTACTGACCTATACTCTTGATATGATGTATATACTAGTAAAGAGATGTTAGAAATAATATTCACCAGCCTATATACCTCAACACTAAAAAATGCGAACTGGTTTATGTTTTTTTGAGAGGTTTTCATGAATTTAACATATCTACTGATGTAGGACACTACAGAGGCTCAAACAAGCGGTGTAATATATTCATTAACACTCTAATATATGATATATACAGCCAGAATTGCTTCCCTGCTAAAGGGGCAAAAAAGCGAATATGTTTTAGTCCTGGGATGCACATATTGTAGTCAGCACTGTAGACTGCTGTACAAGCTCTCAGACAATGAAAAAAGCGGTCTATTGTATCATTTTATGTATGTACATGCCATTCTACTACTTATATACATGAGTGAGCAAGAGGAAAGCTCTGGTGCAGCAGTAGAGCCAGGGAGGTATGTGGGAATAGTGAGATTATTGGAATATTCTAATTTGGTGATTTTTCCGGTGGTAGTGCTATTCTTGGAAGCCTGAGAAAAACATTTCCAGTAGCATCGAGATCACAAGAGAGATCCCGATCTTTAGAACCAGTGAGGCATCGTGCCTGTTAAGCTTCGTAAAGCTTCATGTTGGTGGCTCCGAGACAAACTTACAAAATGTACTGTGTATAGTTAGACACGGTTAAGTATCACCCTGCCATGAACAGGTGAGGGGGCCCAGGCCCACATAACATTAACCTAAGCCAGACATGTGGTGTGCACTTCGTGATTACGATGGTGGCCTGGGTTGACCTGTTGAAGGAACCTATCATTGTTTGAAATGTCTCTGAAATAAATATTATAGTATGCACAATCTTCTATGCCAATTTGCACTCCTTCTCAACATCCGCAAGAAGTTGGGCCTATTTCCCTCCATTCTAAGAACTCATCCTGACCTACTTATCCTCCTTTAAAACTTGTTTGAACCACAGCAAACAACAAGCCACGATAATGTCTACACACAAAAAAGTGTTGCCCATGAACCACTTCCCGTCTGTCTTTTGGTACCATTCATGCACAGTATTGTACCCCTTCTCTAGTATGGAGTCTTCACCATAAATCACATCCCAAGGCAGCGGCACATCTATCAAACGAACTCTGATGAAGAACTACGCACTGGTGGGGCTCGATGTTTCTGTGGAGCGTGCGAAGATAGACTTTACAGCAGGTATATAGTGCCAATGAGACGATCGTGGCAATTGATATGCTGACTGACACAGTTACTTGAGTACTTGCATTGTGTGCATCTTTCATGTGAAGTGCCTGTATATATACACCTGCGAATGACAAATTAAGAGCTGACATCGTTATGATGGAAGTGATCTTTGAGGATTGTCCATACTTCACACGCTGTGATCGAAGTGTTGTGAGGAATGAGAAGATGAATGCTTGGTGCGAGTTCAGAGGATAAGTGTCTTGGCCTTGGAGTCATTGATGAGCCAGGCTCGCATGGCTGCCTTCTCGGCATCAGTAGGAGACTGCATTTTCAGTCACATGACACCAGAGGTCATCGTTCGTTAAGACAAGCTGCACCTGCATCTCCCAGGGAATGTAGTTGTCTGCTCCTGTCAACTCTGATATGTGGTTGTATTTCCCCATTATCGAGGCAACCCATTAGAGAAGACTTGAATTGAAAATGAGTTGCTCCAACAAGAGGGTGTTCATATCTTTCCAGTTTCCGTGCTGTTTAGGACGCAGGGCTGATAACCTGTAGAAAGTACGCTCGATGTTGGTGAACAACAACTGAGGTATGCAAACACAATGGGGATGAGATACTTATGGGGATAAAGACGAAGTGGCAAGGTTGCGCCCTATACCCCAAATATAATGCCAATTAGTCCAAATGCAGAAAGCAATTCTCCAACATTCTTCGTCTCAGCGCAGCAGAAACTCTGGAACGTGGCGGATATGCGGTGTTCCTTTTGTTGAAGAGATAAGTTGTCCTCTGCATTCGGACAGATTAACATTGCATTTGGCTATTGGGCAACCTTACCACTTCATCATATCACATGCTTCATGCTTGGCATCGTATGGCTACCTTCTTCTTGACATTCGAGCTCCGTCTTACTGTACCCTACAAGTATCTCATCTTGTCATCGCTTGCATCCCTCAGTTGTTGTTCACCAACGCTGAGGTACGTGTATCGTTTATCTTGCTCTGAGCCTCGTACTTACTTGATCTTAGCATACTTTCCAACAGGTACATTAATTGTGAATATAGTTGTTGTTCACCAATGCTGAGCCATCAGGGAAAAGCTCCTTTACGAAATCAAGGTAATTTCAGGAACTCACATCAAAAACCAGGGAATTCAGTAAACTCGCATTAAAAACCAAGGAATTCGGTAAACTACTCGTATTCGAAGGTATTTCAACAAATTTCATTATACTGCTCAGACGATAGAATAATTGCATTAATTTGACCTAGGCTCTCTAACTTTTCGAAAATTGTACATAACTAGCACAAAGTCACAAAAATTTGTCTAGGGATAGCGCTGGTAACCGTATCAAGAGCTCTACCCGTCTTTGAACGGGTTTTGATGAGTTGTAGGGGGTATGCATTCAAACTAAACTAAAAACATGTACTAGTAAGTACAAATCAATAATACTAACTGACACAAGAGCTCGTAAGGGTCAACATGGACGATCTGCGCAGGGAGGATGGACGGAGAGGCGCCGACAAGGAAACAGGAGTGCCAAAAGTGAAATTCAAACTTGAGGACAAAAGATGTTAGTACATGTGCATGAATGAGAAATGAATGACGCACCAAATGACTCATCTCCATGATCGAGAAGCTCATCCCATGAACATATGGAAGTAGGTGACGCGGCATGTGGTAGTACAGGGTATAGAGGCTGCATCAGACTTGACAGTGCCGCATTACAGGCACGATATAGTGAGCAACAAATTCAACAACTCAAGTCCAACATTTGCGCATATTTGTTTTTGTTTGGCTCACATGACTTTTTGTTTGAAAATCGTTGAAGGTTCAACATCAACCCCAGTGAAAACCCACTGTTCTGAGAATGGCTGAGGTTGTGCCAGGTTGTGCGTGAATTTGAGAAGCCTTTGAGATTGTGTGAGATTGGCTGGTGAAGTTGATGCTAATAATAGCACTGGCCTGAAATTGTGTGAGGTTGTGTCGTCACTGCACATCACATGTTGCATGCAACAAATTGCTTACATTTTACAGTACTTGCCACGATGTTGACGGTGAAGCTTACCCAAGTCCCGGGCCCGCGGATTTAGGACTCGGATTCGAAAATGCTAAGTTCCCCAACCACTTTTTACCCCAACCAACATCTTTCCCTTCAACCCATTCCAAGTGTCCACCCCAACCAACCACCCAAACCACCTCTGTCGTCGCCGTCGGATATGATGATCACAAAGATCTCGACGCTGGACGGAAAGACTTCAAACACTCTCTGTACCGGAATCAGAGGCACTGGTACGTGAATGTATCATTGTATGCGCATATATTCTTATGAATTCAGTTACTAGTAGTAGGTCTTTTCGTGCTTGCCGTTTTCACTCATCAGAAACTCCCAGAATGAGACGAGAACACACCACTCAAGTCCACATATTGTTGGCAGTCACAGTGGAGAAAAAGGTGTGTACAATTACGGTATGACAAGCACTCTCCTCCTGATGTCTTGCGACCTCGTTATCTCACAATGTTCCCTTAGTAGGGGTCATTTTCGCGCTCTTTGGGCCACTGCAAATATGCCACATACGGCAACATGCTAAAGGTACATTATACGACTGACTACATGCGCATATAACCACACTGATTCAATCAAGATTTGATAGGTTTTTCTTTAGCGAAGGCAGGCGAGTGAGCGGAGAGAGAGAGAGCTAGAAACACAAGGTACGATCTCAGCTTCTATTCAAGAACTCATATTAACGTGCCAGTGCGTCACTGCCCATTGGCCACATTTGGCTTGCGCTCGGACTACTATCTCCCCCTCATACCTACTCGGATCATTTGGCCTCACCTCCTCGTTGGATCGTTCGGAGCTCAACACTTTCTGCTTTGCATATCTCAGCGCTTCTCGTGATGGAAGTTGGCGGTACGTGGTGGTTTGCACTCTGTATATACTCACTGATTCCTACTTCGGTCATGCCAAAATCATGAGCGCTTTAGCAGATGAACAGGATGCCAACGAGTGGATGCAGGAACAGATGGTTGTGGGACGCGAGGGGATGTGACAAGTATTAAATTTTATTGTAGCATACCTGTACTGTATCTATTGCAGACTATTAATATACCAGCTGATCAGATGCAATCGGGGGTGTATGCATGCATGAACAGCAAACGCTAGCAAACATTCGCATCCACACAATCTGGCACAATCACACACATTTGCACATGTGCTATTAGTCTCATTTTTCTGTTGAGATTGTGTCGCACAGTTTAGACAATCTCACGCAACCTCAGCCATTCTCAGAACAGTGGGTTTTCACTGGGCATCAACGTTCAACATTACTGAAGCCACGTCATCCTTCCCTCTTCTACTGCATGCAACCATTTGCCAACTTTGCTATGGAGGTCAGTCTGTCAATTCTCGTTCAGGCTCGAGCCACGCTGATCCAAGTCGTTGCCCACCGTTCTCAGGAAGTGAGTCTGTCGATCCTCCTTCGAGCTCCGGCAATGCTGATTCAGTTTGTCTTGCGTTTTGGAGTCTTTTTGTTGTCTGTCCGACTCGTTACACCGAACAACTCGAGCTCTTCAATCCGGACTTAATCTCAAATGTGTTGATCCTGTGTCGAGTTCGAGCCTCACTGACCGAAAAGGTCGCTGATCCTCTGACAGAATGTGATTTGGGAAGTCGGGTGGGTGTTCCTATTCTCTTGCTGCCAAGTTGCTGACTTACATATGAGTCCTCTTTCCAGGTCCATACCGGGCTACCGTGACCTACACATGTGACTCAGTCACCACTCCGCGGATTTGATTTTCTTGACCAAGGGTATTTGTGAGTGTAGATCTATTGGAAGTTCTTGACAATACTCAGCAAGCTTCACTAGTTACCATCTCATAATTGCCGGATCGTTTCTGGAGTGTTTATCTTTATTCATGTTATCTTTGTCGAAACTGGATCAGTACTACCAGGTAATGTTCCCTGATTTTCAAATCTCGGTTTCTGACTCAGTCAGATATTTCTCTCTCAAGGATTAGGCTTGGGTATCGTGACGGGGCTCTTGTATGTTCCTAGCGTGGCTGTCATCTCACATCACTTCCGACAGAGGCACACACTGGTTATGATGTTCATCGTTCAGGCTCATCGTGAGTTCCAGCAATACACAAGTCATCCGCGGCGTCTGCTGACAGAATCTTTAGTTAGTGATATTACAATCTATCTGGTTCCAAAAGCTGTGGTTGGGCCTAAGCCGAGCCGCGGCTTTGGCTCATGGCTGGGCCTGGCATTTTCGAAAGCCCAAGCCACCCCAGGCCAGGCCAAAGCCGGGGCTTTCAGGCCAAGCCGGGCCAGCACATCACTACTTCTGAAGTTATATGTGATGAGTCGTTTGTACATAGTGGTGCACTGATCTTTTTGACGTCTTTCGATGGTGGTATTTTTGTTGAATTAGTACAATGTAATTGATATTCATGTATCTTGACGTTGACTGAATTCAAGATAATCAATGGAACATGATGGAAAATTCAAAGGAATTCCGACCGCAGTTGAATAATCTCGTTTACTTTTATTTCAGTGGAATTCCATGGAATTACCTTGATTTCGTGAAGGAGGTTTTCCCTGATGGCGTACTTTCCAACACCTTTCGAGTGTGTAACGCTTGGATAAATAGCGAGAATCGGCAGCAAGTTTTCATGAACACTGTCGGCGACCCTCTTGGTATTTTGAGGAGAAAGAAATTGAAGGTGTGCTCCTTTGCCCTGCAGGAATTTTGAAAGCCCTTAGACAATGGGATTGATCAACCTGCAGCGTCAGACTACAGTGAGTTTGAACTTAACATATGGATGACCTAAAGGAGGCCTATCGGACTTTCGCCCTGCGCTGCATCGCGCAAGTGTTGGATGGGTGCAAGGGACGGTTGTTAGTCACTAGTTTTTAGAACGCCGTTCCTTGTTTCCGAGGAAGTATAGGGTCATCAGAGTAGGACATGAGATAACTTGATATCGTTTTGGGCGTCTAAAATTGCAAAGGAGCTGTGATGGGCTGTGACCATGACTATGATAGTACCAGGGACTCCTCTTCGACCAAGAGCATGTCAAGAATAAGAATGAGTATGAGATATCGACCAAGTACATATCGGAAGTGTCGACGAGAATGAGCATCAACTTCTCAACTTTGTCGCCACGCTGGCAGGCTTAGTGCAGGTTCAAATGATGAGGCGATGAGTGAGAGATTGGGATGAAAGACCGGTGATTCGAGCGAGCATCGTGTGGTCACCAAGATAATTGTTGGTGCCTGCAGGTAGGTCATTTAAATGTTCGTAATCAAATGAATACGCTCCTGTAGGTTCTGCAGAAACTTCTGCCATCTGACAGCAATAACGATTCTGCCAAATCGATCAAGGTCGTTCCCGTAAGTATACGCAGGATATAAAAGCTAGTCGTCCTACAATGTTCCCCCATCCGAGATCCCCCTCAGAAGATTCCATATCACTTCGCACAGAAAATGCATTTGCCCCTCCTTGGCGTTGTTGTTGCTTTGACAGCATCTATGTTTGTCAGTGCATGCTTTGAGAAGGATGCAACTTGCCTACAACCTTCCGATTGCTGCAAAGACTTGACCTGTGTCAATACTTCTGTGAGTATGAGCAGGTCGCTGTGCAACCAGGATTCAATCACATAACTCACCTGCGCGCCTTAGGTTGGTTTCATCTGCCAGCCAGTTGGAAATTGAGCCAGCAGCCCCAGGGTCACGTCGTGACAGTGGGTCATGTTACTGCTTTCGCTTTGGTGTCATAGTTGATAGTGCAATACCGTAGTTCGGAGCCAATCAATGCGAGTTCTTTTGAACAAATTTTCGTACTGCCTGAGCGATGTAGATGTTCGAATTTATCTGAAAATAGTCGACCGTGCCTATTTCTGTTCGTGGTGCACTAAGCTTGAGTTCGAGAGGCTGTCGAAACAAGTGACTGTTGCTGTTGAAAATTAACATTGGGAAGCCGCACGAAGATGAAACCCACTGCGCAGCTTGAATCGGTTTGTATAACGTTGGCCTCGAAGGCTAGCCTAAGCTCGCGAATCTCTGCCTCTCTGATGGAACCAATGGGATGCCGATCGCGATTCGTGACAGACGTGTTATTTCCTGGTATGCATTGCAGTCATACTGGAGCGTGCGTTATGATAAAAGTAGGCGACAAATTTAAAGCCATGTATTAATTGTTGGGATCAACGTATAAACTGTCGACCACATGAGAATATCCTGAATTGTTGAGGAAACAGTTTGCAAGCACGCGGGCTTGGTAGCAAATTAGTTCTTTTTGAGTCGGATATGATACACAAGCAGGGGCTAAGCCCAAGATGGACCCAGCCTGAGATGGACGTTGCAATGTGCGGAAGTGACAGGCAATTCGGGATTAGCGAGAATGTGACCCACCGTGAGTGCACTTCTTCGAACCTCGCAATTGCTACTTTAAATTTAGGGACGCTCACACCTGGGATCCAGCTTACGGTTTATGCTTATCCGCACTTACTTATTGCCATGCATCTTTTCCAATGAAATATTTATGGAGCTTTCATTGCCGATACCTTGCTACCCTGACCAAACCCTTCCTAGCCTAGTAATGGCTTGCTGAGTTGATAATTGGAATCGCTGCTGGGGCAATTTCACAGCTGCTCGAGTAATCGGAAGCCTTAATTTGAGTAGAGGAATATCTCATACAGTCAATATGATGCCGACTAGAAAACATAACATATGAGTGAGCGAGATCGTCCAACCAGCCTGATGCCAGTGTGACTTCGATGACGCATTGCGCGATCCATCCAATGACCCGGAAATACACCCTAGAAAAACTACTTCCACGCCAAAGTCGTCTGCCCATCAAGGTTGACAGAAGTGTTCGACACCACCAGCTCTTCAGTGGCCTCCTTATAAGTCCACCCTTTAACCGGCGATCCCTGCAATGAGACCTGGCTAGGCTTCTGCACGCCAAGCACAGTGATCGTCTCCAACTTCTGCAGAATCGTATATTCTCCCTTGCTCTCAATCTTGAGTGTGCCTTTTGCAGCCTGGAATGTGAGGCTCCGACTCGGTCCAGGTGGGAAACTAATCCCATCGTCTACATATGCAGTACCGAATGCTGTGCCTGCTGCGTTGAGAGACACGAGCAGCGAATAGGGGCCTTCGCGAGTCTCATAGATGGTATACCCGGGCTCTTGATGCAGTAACAGAGCGGAGTTGTCCCGGATGTGGACGTTAATGTAACTGATAGGAGCGTCTAGTGTTGTGTTTCCTCCAGACGTAGCATTCACGGCCGCGTGCGTGTACCAGTCGCGCCAGATGACGCTACCGCGACCTGGGAAGATACCTATAAGATAGTATGTTAGTCAGGGACCTCATCGATGAGATTTGGACTGTTACCGTCGACGGTCGTAGCTCCTGGAGTCAGTACTGGAGTCACGAGAATGTCACTTCCAACGAGCCATTGCGTGTCCACTGTGAAAAGCTCAGGTTCGTCAGGGAACTCGTAAAACAACGCCCTGACAGGCGGAAGACCAGCCATAGAGGAATTGGCAAAAAGCGTGTACTTTTGTATGTCTACTGTCAGCTTCACGAACACTTGAAAGAGAGGACACTTACCCAGTACGGCAGTAAGGAGTATCTAGCAGCAATGGCGATGCGGGATGCATTTGCTACGCTTTCCCAGCGATAAGGTTCTTGAGGAAGGGCGGCGTAAGTATTGTGGTTCCTGTAGAATGGAACAAATGCCGAGAGCTGCATCCAACGGTTGCACAACTCCTCGTCGGTGTTATCATCTGCGCCATTCGTCAACAAGAAACCAATCGGGATTCTGTGAATACTTACTGAATCCACAGGTGTCAGCGCCAACCATCGGAATTTGGTAGATTTGGAACTGCAGAACACCCTGAATGTTGAGGTATAGATACTGCCACTTGCTGTAGTTGTCACCGAGCTAGAGACGTTAACATCCTGTTCTATTCTGTCAAAGAAATTCAAAATACCCAATGACCAGTCCATTTTCCAGCAGATGGGAAGGTTGATCTGCTGATCAAGAACGGACGCTTTCCAGGGATGACAGATTGAATCGCAAGGTGCGTGGTCTTTTCCTCCATCAATCCAAACATATTGTGCACGTCGAGCTCTGCATATCCGCCGGAGTGGGTCGCATTCGTCGCCAGAGTGTTGCGGTTAAGGGACCCGATAGCTTTACTCCGAGTCGGATCAAAGCCGTGTTATAAGACGAATGAAACTTACCATTATGGATAGCATATGGCGGGCTGTTGAGATTGACACCTTTCTCGCCACCAGCGCCGACGCCGCGTTTCACAACCGTACTCGTAGTGGTTGAGCTTGTTGTGCATGAATTTGTAGAGGTGCCGTTGATGGTCATATTCCCACTAGGTCCCCATTTCGTCTCATTGTAGCTTTATCCATCATCATTAGTAATATTCATCACTTCAACTCAAGACAGTTGCTTCACCATTCGGGGTACCCAGTGACGACCGTGCCAGCCATGTTCATGGGAGCAAGGGCAGAGTAGTTCGCACCGGTCCCACTTCTCGCCAGTTAGCTTCAAATTAAGAACACACTATCTCACCTTACCAGGAGTCACTACAGAATGAACTTGGTTCGTTCATGTCGAGCCAAATACCGGAAAATTCAACCCCAATTTCAGTCCAGTTTCTAAAAGCTTCGGTCCATACAGAGAGTATGTTTTCACTGAACCAGTCTGGGTAGACCTAAAAAGCACGTTCAATCGTCAGTTGTATGAGGTGTTCCACATGTCACGAGTGACGAACGGTGTATCCAGGCCAGACTTGACCAAGGTACAGAGATCCATCTGGATTTTTGATCCACACATCTCTGTAATGCATTTAGCGCTTTAGCCCATTATCAGGCGCAAAGAACTGACTCTTCAACGCCCCGTGTGAAAGGATCATACTAAATGACGATGCGGTCAGGAAGCATACGACTTTAGCAGCATGTCAACAAACTTACGATGTCAGTCGAATTTACTGTGATAGCGATACCTACATCCGTAATGGGGATATCTAATGACGAGATCGATCAAAATTAGGAGGGAAAGAGTGAAAGTGCACTTACAATGTTGATTATTCTCGGCCTTTCACTGGAGTGAGAACTGGGAGAACCTATGTGGAGAAATGCTCACCAAATCTCGAATGAACGTGCGAAGTTCATCCCCAGGGAAATTTACTGGGTCAGTGGTAAAGTCGCGGAAAGCGTGGTACAAGTCGATATCATTCCATTGAACTAGCGCAAAGTAAGGATCACGAGCAACGAACGTCCAAAATGGAGCAAACCTTCCAAGGGGATACCTGCTGCGCGCATCTGCGCAACATTTTCTATGTCATCACTGACATTGTGGTATCCCCATCTGTATGACTTAAGTGAGTCTATTATACGCAGATTGCAATGCAAAGAATATCACCTGCAAAGGTGGAACCCGAAGCCCCACGCTGGTTGCCACATAGGGTACCCAATCACTGAACCGTACTGAGCAATTACTTCTGCGTCTGAGGGTCCAGAGAAGAAGTAGAAGTCCATGATACCACCAATCAGACGGTATTCGATTAATGACACCTTAGAGTTCGGGGGCGTCTGCAGGAAGATATCTGAACCCGCGGCACTAAGGAATGTTATTAAGAGATAGAATCAGGATTTAGTTGCAGTTGTATACTTAAGCAGAAGAACACCAGAGGCAGAGGCCTTTCCAGTAGTCGCATTGTACCGATGTTCGACGTAGATTGGATGGGAGCCATACCTAAACACAATCGTGAATCATCACGTGAGAATTATTTCTAATCACATGACCTACATGTTTTGATCAATGGGATCTGCAACATCGCGAGCCCAATGCGTCTGAATAGTGCCTACGCCCCCATCCGTCCCAATGTCGCGTCTAAATCCACTACTAGCAATGACCTCGCCCAAACCATAGATGTTGGTGCCATACGGCAGAGCGGAAGCAACCTAATAGCCGTAAGCCATATTGATAGTCTCAGTAGAATGATGGATGCACACCTGGAGGTATTGATCTTCAAATACAAGGGGAAAACCATCAAACGCCGTGCTTGGATCAGATGCATTGAAAGGTGGAATAGGAGTCGGTGGCAGCGATGAAGTTCTCGTGTCGAACAATGGCATTGCGCCCGGATCAGAGCGTCTTGTGACCCAAAATGCAAAAGGCGCTGCATCAAAGTTGAATAAAAGATCGGAGTTACCCGTGTAGGATGTCTTTGGCGCGGCAGGCCGTTCGATCACCGACTCGGGGATTGTGAATTGTTGGTTTGCAGTATCATAAATCTTGACATGTAAACTAAAACCAGCCATCAGCGCTGCACCTGAAAAACTCGGGAATCGATATACGTGGACTGTGATTGATAAGTGACTTCGATCGTGAGGTTTGAAATGTCTCGTCCAAAAGCATTGCATGCTGGTCCAGCGAGTGTGAGCTGAGCAGTGAGACCAATGTCAGACTCGTGAAGCGACCCTAAAGTGTATCCTGAAACCTGCCATTGTCAGTGACAACTCCACAAAGTTTCAACTGTATTCCCACCTGGACAATCTGTGACATTCATAGAGTAACTCGGCGTTCCTGTGCCATTGGAAGCAAGCTTGTTCCCCAGCGTAGCACGCTGAGAAACATCTCCCCAGACTGTAGGCGCTAGGGTGTACAGGACACCCAAAAGCAAAAGCAAGGAGAACATGACAGTGAACCTGTGAGAACGATAGTACCGTCGCTGATGATGAGCTTCACTGATCATCTGCATCAATGATGGGTTGTATTTATACTTTTTGCTCGATATCCCCCCTGAGGCCGGGCCTTACGTGGGCCTGTCGCAGCGGGACTTCGGGCGGCATAATTTATATCAACTGTGAGAGAGAAATAGGTCAATGACGTACGGACCCGTATGACAAGTCCTCGTGCCACATCACGAACCCACAAGACTAGCTGGCCAGACTCCAGAGCGCTGACTACCTCACTTAAGAATAGATCATCAATGTCGGTTCAGTAAGTCGGCTTAAATTTGTAGCTCATCATCAGTTCCAACCTGATTGAGTCAAAGCGGAAATTGAGTACATACTAGTCGCGTGCCGGTGAATGCCCGACGAGGCGAGAGCGGGAAGTTCTGTCGAGATTAAATTTACAGTCAAG
Source organism: Suillus plorans (assembly GCF_016647745.1). NCBI lineage: Eukaryota > Fungi > Basidiomycota > Agaricomycetes > Boletales > Suillaceae > Suillus > Suillus plorans. The sequence goes on along the minus strand of NW_024537457.1, from coordinate 157,719 downwards.
TCTCAGGCTGTGATTTTAGGTGCTGGTGCATTTTGATCATAATGCGTACAGTTTATTCCCTGGCCAGCACCTACAATGTTGAATGGAGTGGAGGCTGTGATTTAGTTTATCCCAACATCAAATTATTACGTAAAACTCCGAAATACCGAAACAAGCTTTCAGGAACATATGAACGGCAATTCCCTCACGCGCAACATACCATCTACTTTTAAAGTGTAGGTTTACGCATATGTGTCTGGAGCATTGGCCTTCGAAGCGCTGTACTCGACCTTCAAGCTTCAAGTTTCTCGAGGTCCACCATTTTACGTTAGTGAAAGCAGTTCATGCCCTTGGCCCGAATTCAGGCGGTCTAGAAGGATGTTAAACTAATAACGCGTTCATTACAGTCCGTCACAGTACTAGTATTTTAAGTTTGTTCTTTTCGGCAGCTGATTTTGCTATTCAATCCAGGACCTAGTACTTGCAATGCACCTGACCCTTAGCCGCCTATCACAGCCGTTTTGCAGACGCTAGGCCAGTCCAAGATAAGGCGGCAAAAGTCAAAATCGCGTTTCTACCACAGCACAGGACGTTGCCGCATACCCAGAATTTCGTGGTACATTGTAATTCAAAGCTGTTTTATTTTTGGCCTATCATGTGTCCTGCAAACAGCTGGTTGCAACTCATGTACATGAACAAACTCGCGTATCGGTCGGCAGGGCTAATACGGTACTTTCCTGGCAGCGGCCTTACTGCGATGCATCAGATTGAGACTCTCAGGCTATCTCGAATTCTGATTTAATAAATGAATTACATCGCTCCGTAGTTTCCGTAGCGCGGCAGGGCGTGAGTCTACAGGAGTCTACTGCGGTTTATGATAAGTATCGAATGTGTATTTAGTAGGATGATGACTGGAAAAAGTGCTACCCACAAGTTGTGTTGCTGTCGACAACTCACCAGTATGTTTGTTTGGCACAAGCTTATTGTAACTCCAACTTGAAGTCTGTTCATTCTGTGAATGAACGACTCAAACCCTCTTTCTTCGTCATTCTGTTTTCGACATGCCGAAAAAGAGCAGCGTCACGATTGACCACGAGATTGAAGTCTTGCAAGCTCAAATCGCTATTCTGCAGCGTCGTGAGGATGACTTCGTCCGTATTTTGGAGGACATGGCCCGTCTCAGAGACTCAGTCAAGGCCGAGCAAGTGGCACTTGCATCTCAAATAACGGAGCTAGAGAGTCAGAAAAATCCAATCAACTGGTTGCCCTCGGAGTTGCTGATCCAAATCTTTGTCTCTGTGACGGAGGACGACCTAGACACCTCAGCAGGTCTCGCGTACAATCCATCGCCCGTCATTATATCACACACATGCCGGAAATGGCGTAAACTCGCATTTGCCACTTCTATGCTGTGGTCGCATGTTTCTTTCAGGAGCAGAAAGTGGTCCGCGTCTCCAGTGTGCGCGTTCATAAATCGTTCCGGTTCTAGTCTGATCGACCTCACATTCTCTCCCCCACTGTATGATGTTGATGACCATGACGCTGCTGAGGATGAGCGGCTGGCATCTGAATGTCTACTCCACATGCTGAGCTTTCACCTCTCTCGTGTGCGCTCTATCACCTTCGAGTGCACATCCTCTGCCAGTATGGGACTCATTGTGGAACTACTCATAGATAGCCTTCACAAATTAGAGTCATTATGCTCCTTGGATCTGTCCTTCACAAGCCTTGCCCCATGCTTTGCAGGCACACCACTACTCGTACTGGATGAACTGGACAAACAGAGTCTCGCTGACACACCAAGCGTCCTTACCTACCTCCGTCTCCAACAACTACCACCGCGTGTCATTTCGCCATCTCTCTTGCGGTCTGTGCAAACTCTCGAGCTCTCCTTCCCTCAACGAAGATCCCAGCGCGCTCCTCAGTACATCCTACGAATGTCCCATGTGCACCGTTTCCTGAGTTTTATTCCAGAGCTCCAAGACTTAGTTCTTATGGAAACTACACCCCTTCGTGATGTTGTATTCGAGGAACCTAGCGAAGGACAAACAACGGACAATCGGTTCGTCGTTGTGGACCCTCTCAAACTACATAAACTCAAAAGTCTCACGTGGAAGTTCGCCAATCCCCGCGACGTGTACACCTTCATGTCTTTCTTCGGCATGCCTGCTTTGGAACGATGGGAGATTCTGATCGCCAACTCCCTAACGAAGCGGAACGACGTCAGCATGCTTCGCGGCAATCATGGGCACGAATCAGACTCGTTCATCCAGGCAGAGCGCCTCGGAGGCGTCCTATCCATGACCGCGCTTAAGGAGTTGTGCGTCAGCTGCCAGGATGGTGATTCCCTCATTTCTTCGCTGCGCCAATTCTTCTTCCCTGTGCTCGAGCAACTCGAGCTTGCATATGCCGGAAAGTGCCCCTCAAATTGTGACCACAAACATCCTCTCCCGCGCCTTGATTATGTATTTCGCGACCCTCGTCTCCCCCACCTTACGCATTTCACGCTGTCACATCTTGATGTCTTTGCCGGGCACGGGAAGCTCATGCTTGGTTACATGCCAGGCCTCGTATCATTGACGCTGATATCGTGCACTGGTGTGGACGGCGTGCTAGACGCGCTTGCCGAGGCATATGGTCGCACGATGGATGTAGAACGCAAAGAAACGCGTGGATGTGGTGTTAGAGTTTGTCCGAAGTTGGAAAGGATAGCACTTTGGAGCTGCTCTGACTTCAAATTCCAAAGCTTATTTGCAGTCGTATTTGCACGTGCACAGTCTGTAAGCACCAGCGTGCTCATGAAAGCTCAAAAAGACGTGCCTAGCGTTGTCTCTGCGGTCATGGGCCGTAAGATACTGCCGTTGAAGAAATCGCGCGTGGTATCTCCACAGGGAGGCCCGTCTTCTCCCGCAAAGCCACATACAATGCAGAACTCTCATGGAGTGTCATCGACATTGATTCCCATCGAAGAGGCTTTGCGCCCTGTTCAAATCGCCTGTGTCCATGTCAACGATTGTCCCCAGATCGCCAAGGTCGATGCATCATTGCTGGAGGAGTTTGGCATAGTTGTTGTATATCGGTGATCATGTTCCTGCGAAGCACGGTGATGAAACTGGACCTGTGAGTCCCTCGTGTTTGATTTTCGATGCGTTCACTTACCCGGATGATCATTGCGGAAATTTGTTACAGAACTAAGATAATAACCCTTCTAGCAATGTATCCTTTAAAGTAACTCCAAGCTCCGCATGCCAATCTTGAGGCTGCATATCATGTTTGCCGCAAGTTTTGCCACGCTATTTCAAGCCAATTTTAGAAACCCGGAGGGTATATGGTACACGCGAGACTGGTTTCTTGATCGGAGTGGGACAATGTTCCTTCCGTGTTCATCATGTTTCGTCATAGAGTAGGTACTAGCAAAAAAAGGGTATGCCATCATTACTAAACCTTGCAAGAGCGCAAGCTGTGGGGTTTAAGGATCTCTTTGTCCGACATGATTTTATGGCGTGCAAGCGGTGCACATCCCTGTGATGCAGGATTGTTACAACAACGCCTTCAATGGGTTGGATGATTCTATTGGTCCCCACACACTTCCAGAAATAGGGTGCAGTCTCTATCAAAGAACTCGAATCTGAGCATTGCAGGCCACACAAAGGTCGACATACGTACTTCAGGGGCTACACCGAATTTAGTAAGGGCTTCGAGCACGCCTCTGCCACTCCATTTTTCGAGCTCGTTCACCTGGTCTGGACTGATAAAGGCTTGAGAGCTTCGTGAGGCGAATACCATTTGGGCGGCTGCAGCCCTAATCACCGGTCTGGAAGAAGTATTTCCAACGAGACTGGGAAGGAGTACTTCTACATTCTCTGATGTCCTGCTGGGTATTCCCGAGAATGCTGGTACGACCGGAACCGTAGCTGGTGGCGGATTAACGGCCGAACTGGACTGTTTAACTCCACGCCAGCTGGCCGCAAGATGAAATATCCAGAACGTTTCCATCTAAGGGGGAAGTCCCCGTCTATCGAAGACAATGTCCATGATTTCGGTGAAGAAACACGTACCTCTAGCGTTGTTATACCAGATACAGCGGCTTTGAGGTGATCGATCAAAGAAGCATTATGATCTTGAAAGGATGTCTGTCTCCCCTGAGATGAATAGAAACTTTTTTCATATCAGTATGATGGAATGCGGCGAGGATATGTAATTGAAATCTACCTGTCTGTCGATGCATTGACAGCATTCGAAACTACAAGATTTTTGAGTGAAGGCGGCCGTGTTATTTCGAGGGCATCACGCAACTACCTTGGGAATGAGCGATGGCTTCATAAAGTAGTACCTTATCCGACTTACGGCGCTATGAAGGTCTGGATCTGCTGAGACCTGGTTACGTTCCGTGAGTAAACGGATGTGAAAGGAGCAACGATGATGCGGACGGGTTTGCTCAACCTGTATGGAACCTCCCAAGGATCGCCGGAAACAAAATCGAAGTCCACATTTCGGGTGCAAGCGACGCTCGATGCTGGCAGGACGAGCGATCCTACGGGAAGGTCAGTCAAGCAACCGCATGACCCCAACCTTCCGATACACCCTGTTAGTCCGATATTTCAGCGCGATTATTAAGACCGTTCCGACCTTATTACAAGCATGTCCCCAGACAGGCATTCTCTGATTTCGCGGATAAAAAAATCTACATTGGGTGCGCCCATACCTATGCATACTATGGATACTGGTACACTCTTGTAGCAACCTGTGATGGTAAGGAAACCGCGCTCCGAGTACAGCGAAAATAACTTTGGGGAGGCGTCTAGCATCTTTCCGATAGACTCTGCCCGTGACATGGACCCAACAGTAATCTCATACACTTATGAGCTGTTGGAAGAAGCGAAAAGCGCCTGACTTACAATTCTGTTGGCTACCTCTCCTGCTCGTATACCCAAGTGGTACACTCGACCGTCCTCTGTTTTGGGAAAATCTAGATGGACGGTTGCATCTATTTTCAAAGGAAACCGGTATTTTACTCACTTGCATTCTGTACGCGATCCTTCATGATCGTAGCGGTGAGCACTGAGTACTGAGTGATCAACCGTTGGCGACCGAATAACCAATGTCCGACTCCACTCTTGTCACCTCAGCACGTGATATTCGTAATTTTCGCCGATACACGAAATTAAAACTTGACAATTTCACTTCAGAACTACGCCCGTGGTCCCGGGAACACATGCGGAACTATCCACATTGCGAATAGCTTGCCCTTAGTGCAAAGCACCGAGTAAGATATATACTGACTAAAATGTGGCACTATAGTTTACTGATAGGCTTGGTTAAGAACCGCTGTTCGTCGGACGCGAACAAGCCGCAAGCGCTACGGTTCACAGGAGTAAGTGGCGCATCGCCCACAGGTAAAAATGGGCACAAGCCGGCGTGAGACAGCAAGCATGTTGGAAATCACGCAAGGTAGCTCAGAATCTTGAGCTGAAGGTAGATATTGACATTAGGTCCTTAAGGTGATCTAAAACGATGTTTCGGGTACTTTCAGAATGTCAAATCAGTATGTTACTGGTCATTTGCCAGTGCGCGTACACCTCTCAGCATCAAATGCATGAGTCATCTGACAGGCTGACTTCTGACAGAACTTTCTGTACCTCTGCAAGGAGATATTCGGAGTTGGGCGACCCTTTTCCCCCCGCATGGAGATCAACGTACTACCAAGGGAACTGTCCTAACCCGCGCCTCCGATTAGTGTTTTATACTTTGAAACCTTGTTGGCCCTTTGCTTATTTGAATCGTCCCTTTTTTTCTCCTTTGACACGCCTTCGTGATATCATCGCCAGGACAATTGCGTAGGTCGGAGCTTTGATCCCGCAACTTTTGAGCCCAGACCTTCTAGTCCTTATGCCCCCCTTTCTTCCGGCAAGAAGCTGTCTCGACGTGAACTCTATCCTTTGCGAAACTGATGCCGGTGAACTACGTGGAGCGACGATGACGGTCTTATCTATATTAGCTGACTAGTTTGTTTTTTATGCCGCAATCGGTGGCGTTGTCCTACGGTCTCCGAGGTTATTTGTGCTGTACCATAATCATCGAAGTGCCACGGAGTTGGCTGGAATTGCAGTGCTTTTGGCCGCTCTCCGTTAGAGAATACATCATCATCGTGAGCAGCCGCGGCTAGGTGTAACTTTAATTTCGATGACTTAGCGTGAGGCAAGGATAACACCAAAATACAACCACTCAATGATCTGCACAAATAATTCTGACTGTACCGTGTCTCACATCCCGCAAAGGTGCCACGAGAGACGGAGGGCAATCCCCTTTCGGTAGATGTGGAAAGTTGTGTGACTTATTGCGTGTCGTCGTGCTGGAGTACCGTCAGAAGAAGAAAAGGAAAAGGTACGAACACTTTGTGATATGCGCCTTCTTGCGGCATCACCTTGTTCCCACTTAGGCTGACACGGTGACTGATGGCGAGATCGAACTTTCTCTTGAAGGGCGATCATCGGATCGTCTGCTGAGTTCTTCAGTGTCGGCATCGAACACCTTGTCGTCTAGGTGCCGTATATTGGATCGTGATGTCCTCGAGAAGAGAATGTGATCGTTGCCCCTCCCCCGAGTCAGAGACATACGACCGATTCCCCTATTGTACGGTAATTAGAAAACTAGACCATCATGAATAGTACTGACGTAGATCTTTGATAGCGCGGTGCAGATCATCGCATCCATCGCATCTTTGGCTCCCTTATTGCCTTTACATTTAATGCCGTCAAGGAGATAACCGCTGTGCATTTGAGTGATCAGTTGGTAGAAGTGACTAAGTACCGAATCCAGGTACAACTTTTTTGGATCGTGTTGAGATCTTCTCTTGCTACGAAGCGATATTAATGAACGACTACGATGTTTGAGTGCTATCGTGAGTCGTGACTGTATTTCGAGTCTGCAAGAGGAATTATAGGGTGATCAGAGACTTTGAGTGAGTTATTGCAAACCTGGTAGTTTTGCCACGACGACACACATTCGTTGATCTTGGACTCCCAGTTGCAGTACACAACATGCGCAAGTATCCTATCATAAGTCACACTACATGAGAAAAGGTTTCGCTATTTCAAATTTGGTCTTCTATCTGCTTCGCGTAGATCTGGCGATAATAGTCTGACCTTTAGCATGATAGCCCAGTGCATGTGGATCTGAACAAGATCTCCAGGCGACGCGTCTCGAGATTGCCGATATGACGCAATCCCGCACTGTCGACGGGAAAATAACAATCAGGTTCTCAGTGCGGTGAATTTATTTTGGGATTGAAAAGAAACATACTCACAACCTTCAGAAAATTTGCTTTAGTGTCCAGGAAATTTTCAATCCGTCGATTCGACTTCAGCAAATCGGTGCTGAAATCGTTCTATCAGTTTTACTCGTGCCACATCCGGCTTGACCCTGACTTGGCAATTCTACCTTTACGTTGACCCTTGAGGCTTTCCTGAGCAGAAAGACACATTAGCTACGCGTTGTTCCTTGGACTCGTCCTAAAAGAGCACTCACAAAGCGGACTATCCCAAGTGTGGACTATTAGTAGGCTTGCCACAAGATGTCATGATCTTGATCGGAGTCAGAAGGTGCGCAGCAAATGATACATAATATGCCTGTGCAAGAACTTTAAGCAGAGAAGGAAATAGGGTGCTCCCTGAACCTAGGGTTCACGTCGACAAGTTCAGCAGAAAGAAGCATGCAGCGTGCAAGGATAGGAAGCCAGAAAGAGAGAACCTCACGGCTGACCTGGAGCAGATGAAGCGGAAGTGTCCGAACCGAGAATGGAAAATGTGCAACTGGGGGCATCTCCGAGTAAGCACAGCGACAGTCGGAGTAACGGAACTGACTTGTACACCCTGTGCTTGATTGGCACCTGTGATCCAGCAGTGGAAGTAACTTCCGCGTAGCGTGAAATTATTTCTCAGCAATCTCCGCCGGAGCAAAACGATTGACGGTCCTCGCATTTTATTGGAAAAAAAAACAATCGGAGGTATGGTAACAAAAATGTCCCACTAGCAGACCAACCTGGGTTAACATAAGTCGTAAGGGCCTCGCGCTCGACACGAGTCATCGTGTCGAAAGGGGGTTTTTGCCCATGACTATAGCCATCCTTGGACAAGCCTACTTTTGGGGGGATTCGGAGCGCCAAAAAATTTAAGGGTCTTCAACGTTCAGGTCGCACAGATCTAGCCTGAATTGGTACTCGATTTTCTGGACGCATAATTAATGGCAAGTGCTGGATTCGGGACTGACAACCACGATTTTGGATATTTCGAAGCGGAGAAATATTTGAGCAGTCGCCAGTGATCATGATGAAAGGTCGCTATAGCCAGCGGCGCCCGGCCTCAGTAATTGCGAGCCGCCATACCCGAGGAAACGAGCTCCGCGAATCCTGAAGGCACCACTAGGTTCACTCGACTTTTACGATCAGACTTAATGATTCTGCCTGTTCCGGTTCACTTCACCATGCGTTATTCCTTGGGTTCAGTACGTCAACAAACCTCTTCAAAACTCCTCATATTAGGAGCGAACGGGTCACTGATTCCAGGACCGTGGCTACCAACCAGTCTCAGTCTAGTTTCAATCCCGTCTGGAACATCACTTGCACCTACAAAAGCAACAGTTTGTTCTTTGATACTATCCGAGCTTGAAACTTTTTACTCGCCCCCCCACTACTATTGTTGACATGAACCGCTTCATTCGAGAAGGAAGGCACGGAACTACCGCAGAATATGCCGACCCTCTCAATGTCTCCTTCCATGAAGGACTCGGAAGAGTTGAAGACCAGGGGTCTCTCTCAAGTTCGGAGGACGACGCTGGTGTCTATCTGTTCTATCAGGATCCAAATAAGATGGACGCAGATATCGACGGTGAGCTATCTTTTCGATATCTTCGCAATGACACATCTCACTCAAATGGCTTCAGACGACGTAAATATCTCCCTGACATCCCAAGCCTTGAATGCGGATGGCACGCCTAAGCGTCCCATGAATGCATTCATGATTTTTGCTCGCAGGAGACGGCCCCAAGTCTCCGCGGAAAATCAATCATTGCGAACGGGGGATGTCAGCAAAGTCTTGAGTCGAGAATGGAATGCTATGGACATGGTAATGTATTTTCTTCATGTTTGCGACGGTGGTTCTGACCTTGAGACTATTCAGTCCGAGAAGCAGTTCTACCTTGACCAAGCCAAACACCTGAAGGATAATTTCAATCTCAAGTACCCAGATTACGTTTACAGACGGAGACCGAACAACAGCCGCAAAAAGCGAAGAGCAGACTCCACAGGTGTGGCTGGAGACTCTGCTTCTACCACGGACTCGGTCGACGATCAGTCTTCCAATCCTGAGTATGGCGAAATATCTCCTGTCGAATACCATCATGATTCTCAAGAAAGATACGAAAGTAGCGGACCAGAAGGCTGCACGTCCGCGGAGGCCACATACGATACTTCCTACTTGCCGCCGGCGCAAGCGTCGAGTTACCAACTGGCTGATTCGTTACCACATCATGGCCATAGTGGCAACGACATACGGACGCCGTATCTATCCTCTCACGGGCGCGTCACACCTGATGCCGTGATGGGCCCATCCACATCCGTACCTCGCGGCGGATCAACGAGTACTGCTTATTTTTCCCCTTTCGTGCACAATACAACACATGCCCCGTCAGCTTCTTACCTGCCAAGTCAGATTGGAAGCGATGGGCAATGGCACCCTTCCAGTCGTTCTAGTCAAGACGATTTAGCAGGCATACCTGTCCAATCTTGGTCGCAGAGTAGTTCAGAACCATCTTTACACACTAGAGATGACGTGCATCGTCAGTACCAAGTAGCTCAGGCATCACCATCGTCATGGGGTGCTAGCCCCTCGGGGCCATCAGCTGCGAACAATCCATCGGCCCATTCCTCGAGCTATGGCTTTCCCATGCTAAACTCTTCTTTCTATCCGTCTCAGAGCAGCTCCCACAGCGTTTATACAGCCCAACAATCCCAGTCACAAATATCTGACGTTTCTCACCACTACGGTGCTGTTGACCACATTCAAGGGAGCTCGGCGGTACCCAGGCAAGAGGATGCATACCATAGCCGTCAATATTCCACAGGTTCTGCAATGCAAGCCGGATATCTGCAAAGTAGTGGCTCAACCTTGCAACAATACCACACGCAATTTCGGAATATTCTTGCCCCGGCACCTTTAACACCTGTGCAGTCAATGCCGGTATGCTCACACACCCCATCAATGAACACAACTTCCCCCGCTGGACCGGGAACAGACACTGCCTCTCAACTCCAGTAGTGTGCTGAACTTTATTGAACACCAGTAGAATTTGACGGATGATTTCTCGGCAGCGTAGATGCTCGATCATAAGGGATTCCATATATTTAGTTCATCATTTACATTCTCAGTTTCATCATGATACGGGGGTTATTAGTGCAGCGTTCACTCAGCTTATCTGCTATTGCCTGGACACTATTCTTGCACTCTTTGCATATCGTATGTTTTTGCTTTGCTTTGCTTTGTAGTACCTGCATTGTACATCACTGTCAAATATCTGAATGTTTGTTATACTTCTGTAACTCAATTGATCATTGATAATCACTGCCTTGTCCAAAAATAATTAAGATGAGCGCTCAGTGATTATCGATGTTTGCGAGCGCCGTGTTTCGAGAGAGGCGAACCTGGATGAGTTTTTTTTAAATTCTTGGAGGCAATGATTTCACACCTGAGCGGGTGTCGCCATGATCCTGGATTCAGCTGAAAGTGTTGCATTTTATTGTAAAATACATCATGATCTATAAGTATAGGCATATCATGAACTTGGCATAACATATGGAGATAATAATAAAATTTATCTAGACCGCGATACGCGAATCCTGACCATCTTGCTGATACTGAGCTTCAGAAATGAAGCACCAAGATACGTGGTACTCCACATCAGTATTATTCCAATTCTCCGCCACGCCATCGGATCACGACATGCTGGCAGATGGTCTCCGCTGTTCTGGTTCAACGGCAGACATTCCAGTGTATGCGGCTAGAAAGAAGCGGCGTTAACAAAGTATATGCTTAGGTCAACGTAATGGCAGAAAATAGAATAGGACGAACATGTGTCGAACACATCTTCAAACAGCCAGGCCGGTGGGTAGTCGTGGCTTGCCAATCCCGGTCTTTATCAATGGCGTAGGTTATTCATAAATCTGTCGGATATAACTCAGAATCGAGGGCATCGTCCTGAACCGTGGATGGAGGAAGCACGACTTAGGCCTGTCGGCGATATGTGGGACTTGGTTGGTCAATTTCCTGATAGGACAGCGCCGGCGCATTCTTGTCACTGTGCCGCAGGTCGGATGGTAGCGAGTGACCAGGTACGATGGTACCCTGAATGTGGCCAAGGTCTTGCTAGTGTCAATTCAGGCTAAGTGGTTCAAACTATAAAGTGTAGCACTACTCACGCGTGGTTCTAGGTCCACTTAAAGAATATGGTCCGAGTTTTCCCAGAAAAGCAGGAAAGCCACGAGGCTATTCCAGGTGTTCGTTATGTGTCCCCAGCACACCTGTTTCCCTGATAAGGCTGTGGAAGCTTTTTTTAAATAAAGAAGTACAGCATTGATCTACAAACGGGTAATCTCAACCAGCGAATTTTGCTGGCGCAAGGACATGAGTAGCGACAGTTACGTCGTGTGAGATCGCTCACAAAGTGGGAGGGAGTGCCGTGGCAAACAGAGCGAGCCGCCCACGGTGGTTAATACAAAACAATCGGAGACGATTGAGCTTGAAACTGTGGGCCGAGCGCGGGAAACCAAGCTCTTTGGTGGCCCCTGCATTCCGTAAAAAAAATCAATAAAACAATATGACCGCAAATATTCTGCAGCAACGTTAGACTACATCATAGGCCACGGCCGGATCGTGCTGTGGAGATACGCATGCACGCACCCTCATACTGATTCCGATCGGTTGTCAATATTTCCGAGAAATGTCCTATTTTGTCGGTGTTCTTTACCGCGGATTTGAAGGTGAAACACTTATCACGCATGTCAGTTGGTTTGACAAATATTCCATACAGAACAGCTTTGAGAACTTGCGATAATATTGGTTGCTTCTTGTGCGAATAACTTCATGAATCATAGCCAGCAGTGGTTGCAATGCACGTGGCCCATCTTCCAGCCTAACATTGCTGTAACCAGCATTCAGGTGACCTGATGGGACGCAATCACAATAAACGGCAATATGCATTGGGAACAACCTATCCAACCCTCTAAGACTGGATGAAATTATGGGTGAGCTAGCTATTACGTTCGGTCATGGACGGATCAAAGTGGAGATATGCAGGTACAACATGATGTGTCAACAGCTTTCTAAATGGTCGATAAATCAGGACCCTATCCACACCACAAAGAATTGACTTACCAAGCCATTTTGGGGGTAGTGACGGCCACTGCAGGAGAACACCGCCAAACTCATCCTGCTTTTTGTCTCTGCCTTGCTCATGCAGGTACCAACATGTCTCCCCATGTCCTGGCGACAAATATGCCAGCCGCAAACACACTAACTCCCGTCATGATGCTGATGTTCCCGGGTAATTTTTCTGGAGCAGTGATTTGCTCTCGAATGAAGCGGGAGAAAGCAGACTCGTTTGGATCAACGAGTTGACGGCGCGGAGGTGCTGTGAAGAATGCAGGTGTTGCGTTTGCTGGTGCTGCACGACGAGCCATGTCTGTTTCTCTGTGGTGCGGGATGCTTTGGGAATGAAAAAAGGTCGAGTGCACAGACGTTCCCAGCGGCGAGGCCGTCGCGGAGTTTGCAATGCTACACTTAGTCAGCACACTAAATTGGCATTTTCATGTCAATCCATCAAATTGCGACTCGTCACTCGACGATTGAGAGCCCCAAGGGCTAGCTAGTAGTACTAAGTAGGTCAGCGAGTTAAATATCTTCTCTAGTGTCTTGTTGATTCTGTTAAACAGCTTTCCGACACTACCAATCCACTTGTAAGATTTCGTTCGAACTCGGCATGTTGTCGGCATTTGAGAAGTCGGTTTGCGCTCTGCCCCTATGACATTCCGATCATGGGGGTGAATAGAGATGCGCTGCGCATTGCATCATAAATCTTACAAATGGTGGGTCTCTAAGCTTTAAGAACACCCCGAAATCACTGTTCCTCCGAACATCCATCACATCATTATCATGTTTGCATCGCTTGTTCTTCTCACTCTTCTCCCTGCAGTTTTCGGCCAGTCTTGGCAGCAATACCTAGCTGGCCTTGTCCAAACATTAAACACTGATGGGCTTACAACGCTGGCTTCTGCGAGTGCTGCATTAAACAACTCAAATAATGGGCAGCAACTGGCACAGTCACTCTCTACGGGAAATTGGACATTGTTTGCACCCAACAATCAGGCTTGTAGGTACTCTAACATAAAAATGAAGAATGGTACTTCATCCTTGTTTTACAGTCAGTTCCTCTCCTGTCAATCTCACGAGTAATGCAACATCTGTTCTGGATCTCCTTTCATACCATGTTGTATCCGGCAATTTTACCGATCAAACCTCGCCATATCCAAACATCACCCTTGGGCGAACGCTGCTCAATGATTCCTCACTTGTCTGGCTGGAAGGAAATGAATCGCAGGTTTTAGCGTGGTCTAACGGAAGTGATGGCCTATTTGTGCTCAATAATGGGTGAGACTTCCCATGTCTATTGATTAACTTTTTCTAAGTGGCATTTAGTACAACTGTTCCGGTAGTAAACAAGACGACCTATCAAAATATCCAAGTCCTTGTCATCAACTCTGTCCTTCAGATCCCTCAAAATCTGTCTGATACTCTCGCTAATAGTACTTACGACGTCACCAGCGTTGCGGGCGGGCTTTCATCCATTAATATCCCCACCACTAATTCGACACTGCTCGATGTGCTCAACAATGCTCACGGTATCACAATCTTTGCGCCAAATAATACTGCCATTGCGTCAGCGAACTGTATCAGCGGTTTACTGCCAAATAATACTGCACTGATTGCGCTTTTCGGGAATCACGTCTGTCCTTTCATGCAGCTCATTTTACTTGGTTTGACTCCATACCCAGATTATTAATGGCACGACTGTTTACTCGCCAGGATTTACGAACGGAAATAATTATACATCAGCCTCTGGGGAACCCTTCGCTTTCAAGACCAACTCCTCTGGAGTGTACGTGTCCAGCGCCGGCTCCAATTGGGCGCGCATCATGCGATCAGACGTTTTGACGTCCAATGGAGTCGTTCATGTGATCGATAGCGTTCTTCTCGACACGAAAGTTAACGTTTCCGCTGCGGTTTCTGCGTGCGTATCGTATGCCAGTAGTACGACATCACTCATTATTGATATCTTGCTTTTCCGATAGCTATCAATCGGCTACTTCAGTTGCCGCATCGACCACCATCGAGACCGGCCCGGTGGGCGTTACGCCTACCACTTTTGCTGGCCATTGAAAGAATCGTTGAATTGGATGACTTTGAATATTGTTGCCAAGACCAACGGGTATATTCAGTGGCATAGTTGCTCTTGTTTTGTTTATTTTTTCGTTTATCTGTGCATTGTTTATCTCACAATTGTATTTTTAGCCTGCTCTAATATATTGTCATCAATTACTACAATAGAAATACATACTAGGTTTCATCTTTTCTAAAGTTTCTTTATCGAACAAGTATTATTGTATAGGAACGAGTGCCATGGCGATGCCCTGAGTTTTTGACGACTGTCACACTGCGTTGCCCTTCCAGGCCTGAGAACGTTCACCAAGGCTTGCTCCACGCCTTACCTTAGTGGTTTATGGGCATTGTTGCACTGCTTATTTGAGCTGCTGAACGCTATACACTATCCCTCTACGTCGAACGCGCCAGCAATCCTACCATGAAACACTTATCACTGAAAGAAGCCTTGCTTCCTCAGCCTCCCAGTTTCGTGAAAAAACAGTCGTATGAGATTCACGAAATTCTTGGATCAGGGACGTTTGGAAAAGTCATGGTGAGATTTTGAATTATCGACCTGTACGGTCACTATAGCTAGGCTGAGGCATATCTATTTTCTCCACCTTCTATATGGCTATCGTACCAATGATCTAATTACAAAATTATGCACCTCAGAGAGCGACATGGCAAGTTCCCCCTGATCTAGCCGATGTTTCGCAAAAGGGGGCATTCCCCACATCGCCATCATCTCCAACTGACCACACCCCCGGTCGATCTTCCATTCCTCTTCTCCATCCGCATCATATGAAGAGGTCCGTTTCTCGAGCACATACTAGCTCTTCCGTCCCCTCATCACCAGGAGGACATAACCACGTCGCAATAGTGAAAGAGGTTGCATTAAAGGTCATTCCAAAGAAGAAAGTAAAGGGCAACGAAGCTGCTGTCTGGGGCGAGATGGATGTCCTGAAGGGTCTTGACCACCCTAATATCGTTCGTGTTTTGCGGCCGGACTTTTTTAATATGTGTCTGACCTCCGAGATCAATGTAGGTCAAGTTTTATGAGTGGTTCGAGTCTCGGTCCAAGTATTATCTTGTTTTTGAGCTAGCTGTCGGTGGCGAGCTCTTTGAACGTATACTGCAAAGAGGAAAATTTACTGAGAATGACGCCGTTGCAGTCATTCGGTATGCTTTATGAATTGCACACTCTTCACAATTGACGAATCGTCTCAGTTCCATCTTGTCGGGAGTGAAGTACCTACACGATCATGATATCGTGCATAGGGACTTGAAGTATGTTCTCCTAAACCGAGAATGTCGCATCATTGATTTGATACGTGTACAGACCCGAGAATATTTTGTACCGAACCAAGGACCCGGATAGCGATATTGTGATCGCTGACTTCGGAATGTGAGGGGTCACCCTTCCTGAACTTATGTCTCAATGACGCCTTCATTCGAAGTGCAAAACATCTGCATTCTCCGGAAGAGCAGCTGCATTCGCTGGCCGGGAGCTTTGGCTACGTCGCTCCCGAGGTTCTTAACAAGCAAGGGCACGGGAAAGCAGTTGATATCTGGTCAACGGGGTAAGCGCTTGTTTATCGCATCAAACCTCATGTTTGTGATCAAAAATTGACGGCGCTAACACCGCGACTTCCTTGCAGTGTCATAGCTTATGTTCTGCTCTGCGGTTACTCGCCGTTCAGAGGAGATGATACAAACGAGATGATTCGGGAGACCACAGAAGCCAAGATCGAGTTTCATGAGCGATACTGGTCCAAAGTCTCCGATGAGGGTGAGATGGTCGATGGCGTTAGCTGTATGTGTGCTAATATCAACCCGTACAGCAAAGTCATTTATTAAACTTTTGTTGAACCCCCATCCATCGCAACGACCTACTGCACAACAAGCTCTGAATAATCATGTAGGTCACGAGTCCATCATCCACGTAATTCTGCGTTGACGGCGTTGATAGTGGTTGACGACGCACAAGGCTTCTACCGAACACGACGTCATCTCGGGTCTCAGGGAAAATTTCGACGCCCGCAAGAGGTGGCGCACCGCCATCATGTCGGCGCGCATTATCAACCGGTTCAGCAGACGACCAAGTACGGCTTCAAGTACAGGCAGCGGCGGCTGGGGAGAAGACCACGTGCACGCTGACGGAGGCGAGGAAGAAGGTGAAGAAGATACCGCAGATTGCGAGTTCCATGACGTGCCCGACGAAGCTCTGGCATCGCTCTCATTAGGTGGGATCGATCCAGGATCGAACGAGAACGTGAAAGTCATAGGGCCGGATGACAAAGGTGACCAGTCGGGTAAGGGGGATGTTTCCAGTGCCCCTGATGTTTGTTTGACTACAAGTGAGTCCAGTGTGAACAGCAGGACAGCCTTTCCGCCGCTTCCTGCGTCTCTCTCGCAAAAGGAAGCAGTTCACCTGGTGGAACCAGTGGATACCTCGGAGTTGTACGTTGCAGCTGATGACGAGTCAGAGCTGAAGGTTCCGGGACACCTACATGGAGGAAAGGTTCCATGGCAGAGTTCTTCCCCCGTTTCTGGTCAGCACATGTGGTTCGATATGCCGAGGAAGTTTTTTGGATTGTAAGAGTTATATCCCGTGGATCTTGAAGTCCGCCGTAAGTTATATGTGATGTAACACTACTACGCACAGCTTAATGACCTAGCTGCTATTCGATTTTGGCCGTTGTACGCCTATGAAATGAAAAGATATATAGTGGCCAGCAGGGTCGATATGCCGAGGATGTTGTTTTTTAAGGATTGTGAACCAAGTTCTTCCGTTCATCACGAACTCGGGCCATGCATGCATGAACGTTAACGTGTACGTGAGTATACAAAACTTAACCTAAATCTTTCATTTACCTGAAACTTTAAGACGTTGTGCTTACTATCCTTCCGGTGCAGTCGGCACTTTCACAAAACTCTCATTTCTGGCTACTTGAACACACAAATTTTCATGAATATTGTCCTCCTCTAATACACCTCATTACGAGGTGGAACGACCGCGATTGGAGTGGAATTGGGTGAGATGGTTGAAGTGCTTATAAAGTTGTCTCCTGCTGATGTGCCGTAGCGCTGCGGAGTTTAAGTTTAATACTGCACTTTAGTCTTTGGTCCTTGGACAAACTTTGGAAGCAGCTTGTGCTGCAGATATCTTCAATTCTGCGCTAATCAAGCTTTCCACGTGCACCAGATCTTACTCGACAGCTCAATAGTCCATCGGGCCATATCGAACTTACATAGGCAACCTCATCTATACTTGAATGTACATGGTCCGAGTCTCACTTGCATCCCCCTGTTCAAGTGCATTAGTAGCGCACACCAAAAGACTGGAGCGGTCCTTTGAAGACGTCACTCCACCCGAACCGAGAGAGGAATAAGCAACCGGGGTGGAAGTCCAATCCAAATCTCATTTGTAACTCTATCATTCGCCTTCAGTTGGCGTCTCCGTTTTCGCAATCTTCAGAATAGTCATTCCAACGTACAAAGTGAGACTTGACAGACATGGTACGTACTATAGGTATTATACACCATATGGCTCTGCCCTAACGGACATTAAACAAGAACTATTGTCTAGGTGGAGAAGTAGTAATATGATTTAGATTATACAATGTCAGCAGTATTCCACCAGTCGGAATTTGAGGCTGAAGGCCGGTCGGTATGCTCGAAAAATGGACTACCACCTGTGGGAGTTTGGGCAGACGAGACATTGGTAGCGAAATATATCTTGCCCGAACGAGACCGAGTAATGGGTATCGACGGATCCTCTGCGAAAGTGATGGCCTGCGCAGGGAAGGTAAGAGAACTTGTCGAGCCAGATCGCGTACGGCTGCTGAACTCGACGTGCGCCGCGGATGGGACAGAATGTGTCCGCAATTGGCTGAGAACGACAACTTCTCCTGAAGGTGTTGATATGGCATTATGTGTAGTCATGATAATACTGTCCATTTGCGAGTGAAGGGGACTAGGTCCATAATATGCTTGCCTCTTGAGGTTCAGAGTGATCCTTGACATCATTGTGACCTGTTGGCCGGAAATGGTCAGGCTATGCCAAATACGCACTTCAGTTCGTGCTCACAGTGAGACTGTAATGTAACAATATCGGTCAATCGTTGTTATTCATAGTTTAAAATGAGGACTCACACAAGTTCAAGCCTGTGCATAGCGTATTGTAAGCAAATAAAATCAGGGTAAAAACGAAGATGTGCGTACTGTGCGGCGATATTTTTCACCCCCTCAGGAGCCCTGATGATCATGACAGTCAATACCAGATTTACGGTGCAGATGACGCTGTATCCCTGGTGAGCTCTGCTACACGGAGAGCCTGACTTGCGCACCTGTAATACAGTAATCCGTCTGCGAAGAGAGTACGAATAACATGACCCGCTTCTTTATTGCGGATCAAAGGAAGCGTGCAATTCAATGTCAAACAAAGGATATACGTGTCGTAGAGGAGAGGCAACCAGGCTGAAGCCGAGGCCGAAACCCAAGTAATACTGCCGCTGGCAAGTGTTTCAGAACTCACATATACACGTCAGTTGTATATAAGGACATACGAATTGAACACCATGGTACAAGCTGTGAAAATGTGAACAAGGTCATCGTGTGCGAAAAATGAGTAATCTCACAGTGAACGTTGTCTGTGTGGATAATGGCTGGGGGCTTTGTCATAAACTCATGCATAGCGTGACGAAGGTGAGAACATACGTCCACCATGACTCAATAACCACCCAGTTACTACAATCCAAACTAGTAGTAAGAATACAGCCAGCACAATGGCAGCCCGTTGATATCTATACATTGCAATGACCCTGTGTGCTCCATCATCAGTAGATGCTTTCTGAGAAGGGAACAAACCTCACCTTATCAGCATCATTAGTCCGACTATCTCAATTCCTATAGCTGTCATGGCCCCTTCGTATCGGACAAAATGCAGGCAACTTGGACAATGTCAACTAAATCCAGTGGTGCAGTGCAATGCTGACCTCTGCAGTCAAGTTCGTAAGATTCATCACTGGTAGTGGGTATAAAATGCCCCAACTCACTGCGTAGTCCCATGAAGGTAGGTTGTATGCTAGTAGTAGAGGTCACGGATAAAGTTATGAGCCAAAGATGATGTACTCACCAACCAGATTAACGATAAAACCGAGAGGAGTAAGATATCGGTTCTGAGACATAGACCCATACATGTGAGGTTTTAACTGGCAGATATTGCCAATACATATACATACCAGTAGAAACAAGTATACAACTAAGCAGTTTTAGTCTTTCAGATACTAGTGCATATCCATATCGGTGATGCCACTCACAGATCCCTTTACGGCCTTGCCAGATAAATTCAATCTGAGTATTATGTTGAGTTTCACTGAATCTGGTACAATTGCCAATGTCATACCTCATCTCCACTGGTAACGAGGTGATCCCAAATCAATATGGTGAAACCTACGATCCCAACATACTAAATCATAAGATATGCATGTCAGCCACTGCAACACGGTAGACCATCATGAAGGACAACGTACAATCGTTTGACGCCTGAAAAGACGGGAATCAAGTATGGAAAGATGAACAATAGGCAAGCATGACTTACGTTTCTGTCAAGTCCTGACTGGTCGTCTGCATTGTTTCCTTCGCTAGTGAATGCACCACCTATCTACGCAAACGGCCTAGTCAGTAGTAAGGTGTGCCTCAGGGAGGGTTTTAAGATTGTCAACCCCGAAAGGTTCGAGTCTGTATTGAACTATGGAGGATGGAGAAAACGCCGGCCACCACGTTGTTATAAGCGCGTTTTATAATACCCAGTAGCACTGGCGTGGGCGATAAACATTCATTCATATGTGCGCCTGTCCAAGTTATGGCGACTATTGGCAGGTAAATAGGCGACTCGGATAACGTTGTTGCCCTGTAAGTGACGTCAAAATGTGTCACGGACTCCGGCCATCAGGCCGTACCCGCACAGCCCACGAGTCGAGACTCGGGTCTAATAACATTATCAAAGCCGCTATAATTGCCAGTTGATCATCTGACGTTGAACCGACGAACTTGTGAAGCAGTGGTATCGCGGCGGTCGCACACTGTCCATACAAGCATCGCTGCGACTTTTTCGACATACAAACATGGCAGTGCTGAACGTCTGCCTTGACTGCAGGGACAGTACTGACAGTGACTGATGTGCCTCTGTCGTGCGCATTGCAAATTGGGTGCCTGCCCAGTGCCAACCGCATCGCCTGTGCAAAAGTTTTGGTGGAAGGCAGTGCCGGTGACCTCACCTGTACGACACGCTGGATGTATCGTTGGAAAATCCTGGTTACTCTGATTTTCCACGGTGATGAATGACCTATTAGCGGAGAGATTGTTCGGCTCCTACACCAAGGTACGCAAAAACTCAGGTGAAGACCTCGTTCACCGCTCACAGCAAGCATTGACTTACATAATGGCAAGTCCTTTCGCCCTTTCTCTTGTAAATGAGGCACAGAGCATTATAGCTAGTATGCAATCCCTCTGATGTTGGTAGTACATATATCAGTTCTACAGGGAGGAGCAGGGTGACTCAGGCTTGGGCCGGCCAGAAAATGTTGATATTTGGGAACCTACCAAATTATAGGTAAATTTTGGGCAGTAGTGACCGCTTCGGGCAACTTTCGGGCGATACAGATACAGCCGATATATATTTTCCTGCAAAGTCTCAGCCAATTGAAATCATTTATAGGATATCTATATCTGAGTTTGAGTATTTTCCGGAGGTACTACTTACTAATTATCAGAGCTGACAAGGTTTCCGAGGTCTTTTTACGTTACACTGCTGTTGTACCTTGTCGCCACAGCTTGGCAGCCGAACAGTAGCGACACACCCGATTTTCCGTCTCGCCGTGCTCTAACTCTTGACTCTTGAGCCCACTAATCGGATTGGGACATTCCACACCTTCCACAATCATGGCTGTGAGGAGCGTTTTGGCCTGAGGTCGGTTCTTCCCGTCTCGCTGGAGATGTGATTTCCAGGCGCTATGATTATCCTTCCGCCAAAAAACAGTGAATGTAGCATGAAATATTTTACGGGTATGTTACTGTGAGTATGTATATGTTTGGATCCATATCATCACGCCATGTCATCTGTTAGCGATTTCTTGTACTGTGACACCCACACATGTTGTAGAGGGGGAATGATCCACCACAGTAAATGAATGGGCCACACTGCGCGCTGCAGCAAGGTCGCCTCGCGTCTGTGGACGATGTTCTGTTTCTGAAGCATGATGATGATGTAAATCGTTAAAAGAGTGAGGACAACGGTGGCCATCGCATAGTGAGCGAGTGTTTGTGTCCCATTGTCGATCTCTATAACGTTCATCCCAAAGACAGACTGAGGACATACGCAATCAGAAAGGATCTGTCCATAAGAATTCTATACTTACCGCAATAAAACTTGCTGGTAGGAAGACTATCGTGAGGTATGTGAACCTCTGCATCCGCCTACTGTCCTCAGTATTGACGATCGCAAAGGCAAGTTCCATCGCATTCTTCAGTCGACTGCTCAGCATCATCCGTCGCCTTTCCAGGCGATCAATTTCGCTGAGTAGATTGTTGCATTCCTTCTTCATAAGTGCATCAGACTCCATACGCTCTTCGGCGGTAACACCCTCCATGGCCGGATTGGGGTTCGTCTCGATAAACTTAACTGATACCTCGAAGCCATGGAGGAGTGATTGATAGTGTAAAAGACGCGCTTCAAGAACATGAAGGTCATGTGTGAGTGCGATATTATCCAGATGCAGTACTTGTAATTCCTGGATGTGCTTGAGTAACATTACTTCCATACTGCGCGAGAGCCACGTACCAGCTCGCTAACATAGCGGTACAGCGAATCAAGGGACTCATCCCATTCATATAGCGCATACCATAAAAATGCGAGGAAGAGAAATGTCGGGTCTTTGGACTTGTCAAATATTTTTTGCCAGTACACACTTTTCCCCACGAGCTGTATGAGCGAGCGGAGGTGCTTCCCAGATGTTCGCAGCCCTGTAGATTCGGGATGATAGGATATGATAGTGCTTTCTTTCACGTGGCGGACCATGTGGATTGCGAGGAGATCAATGAAGAGCATACGGCCATCTATGGGGGACGTTTTAGCGTGAATGTATTGATGTAAGGATATCAATACACATACCGCCTGTCGAAAAAGGAGCCTGGATATCGATCAGAGTATCTGCCGGAGGTAAATCGGATGACTATGGCAGGTGATGAGCCACTTACCAGTCTTAGAGTCCAATAGTTTAGGGTCAGTTGGTGATTTCTTTTGTGATCGTAAAAATGGCAGGGTGATAGTGATATCTATCACTCACATGAGCCATGCGACTCAAAATGGAAGGTTTGGACTTACGATCTCCTTCTCTATGACGAGGCGCTTCCTGATAACGTGAGGGTATCCAATTGAGGGAGGACGTGAAAAAGAACGGTTCAATGTTGTATCTATGTATGAGGTCTCAGAGCATGTAGATGAGTAAAAGACGCCACATACCTTGTCCCTAGCATGCGCAAGACCGGTGACGTCAAATCATCCACAAACAACGATCGCACTCGGATCCCCTCTGGTCGCTACAAATCCAATTTTATTTAGCAAGCATACAACATTTAAGATAAGACTCACGTTTTTCTGTAACATATCCCAAAACTCATCCTGATCCTGAGTCGGCACTGTAGTGCCACGGTTGTCTTTTTCCATATCTGGGATGGTAAACCTCCTGGCGACGTTTTCGGAGTTATACACATCCATCCAGTAAATAGTGCTAGACTGGTCCTTGGAACATTTTTCGAACATCTTACTTTCCTCTACTTGTCTTGGAGTCCAGTTCCTGAACTGGTTCTGAGGGTAGCCCTTCCAGGATTGATCCACATCGGTCGTATCAGTCGAGTCAGAGTCAGCGTCCAAGTCCATCCATGGCCATGGTCCCGACGGAGCTGCATGTCGGTATCTGCCAGTGGAAGAGCATAAACAAGGAAACGACGAGGACATGAACAGAACTTACATGGGATCGGGCACTACACGTAGCGAGACTGTACCCTTTTTTATATCTTGAGGAGCACTAGAATGTTTTGTGTAGTTTTTCATGATACCGCTGAGTTGGAGTCAGCTCATCCCCTGAATTTATATCTGGTTGTGGTATCATGTCAGCACACCAAGGTACTCATGAACGCCATGCTTCAACCTGTCCTGTGCATTGTGCACGGGTCAGCAGCACGACTAACACATCAGATATGAGCGGCTATTGGCAAACCATTCCCACAAGAAGCACTCCGAAATCAGAACCTCCTGCAAAAAAACCCTTTGCCTAACCCTCTTATCTTCATCCACTAACCTAGAAGGGCCTCAGGTATGAATGCACCATACACGAGGTGTCTGAGCGGCAAGTAGGGACCTTCTTCGTCTGAGCGCAATAGGCGCTCTGGAACGCGGTCAAGGTGTGGTGCTCCTTTCGAACGCGTACCGCATGAATTGAATAGGGCAGTAAGTCTTCACAAGAACAGCAACCAGGCCTCTGAACGCAACATTTTAAGATACTTTGAATTGAGAGCAGTCGAAAGTAATATGCACCTTGTTTTCCAAAAAAATTGAAAGCCCCTTCGATCAAGGCCCTGCAGGCGTCAAAAACTAAAAGTAAGTTTGAACTTTACCGTAATTTAAAGGAGTTCCGACAGTCGCGTTGATGAGGCGTTTTTTGCCGATTATATCGCTTTGCTGCTCACCCTGAATTGTACTCGCCTATTGGACTACGCATTCAACTCGAGCGTTACACCGACGCGATTCAAGGTTATGGTACCTGTCCGTGGCAGCAGGACGGATGCAGATTCTCCGCTGCCTTCGCTCAACGAGTTTTTGGCTGCGAAACTGCTTCTAACCAAGACCAAAAGGACTGCAAGGAATCAGGAAGGCCAAAGTCAAGCCGGACAAAGCTCAATTTTGATTATAAACTGTGTTTCGGTGAACATGTGCATGGTATACAGCCTGACTAGTTTGTCCTGGTGGTGATATATTGATATGCGAGGCATGGTGAAGTGTGGCGAAGTGGTACGGTGAATCCTCGCAGTTGTTCGAAGCTGGGCCCTGGCAGTGGGTGCATGGATTATTACATAATGCATGTTGCTGTGTCGGCACTTTTCAAGAGACGCGCTGTACAGTCCATCTGTGAAACTTCCGCGCTTGAAATGGAAATGGCTCTCCGACCAAAGAACCTGCTCATCATTGGTGGAGGACCATGCGGGCTCATAACGCTCCGTAACTGTCTCCACCACGGAACGTTCACCAAAGTCCAGCTCGTCGAAAGACGCGACGACATAGGCGGCGTCTGGTACGTCCATCACGTACTCTAGCCCACCTAAAGCCTGCAGTACAAAACCATCCTTGAAGGTATCAAAACCACGCCCCAAATTATCGCTCACGATGGTCCACACCCGCATACCCTGGTCTCATAGGCAACGTCATACCCGAGTTTCTCTCCTTCTCAGAACACCCTTTTCCGGCACCTCCCAGAGAACATCAGCCATTCCCTACGTTAGCAGAGACAAACACCTACCTCAAGGAATTTGCGCGCCCGTTCATAGAGAACGGGCATATACGTTTAAGCTTCGAGGTCACTGGAGTGGAGGAGGTGGAGGGCGGTGGATGGACGGTCCGCATGAAAGATTGGAATAAAGGTGATGTGGTATTGGAAGAAACTTGGGATGCAGTGGTTATCGCCACCGTTTGGTTTGATAACCCGCATTTTCCAGATGTACCAGGTCTTCGAGAGTTGCAGCAGCAACAACACAATAAAGTCCAGCACGCCATCAATTGGACGGGTCCACATGATGATCACAAGGGAAAGGTAATTTTTCCCTTCTTATATCCCATGAAAAACTAACATTCCTGTAGTGTGTCCTCGTCATCGGAAATGCAAATTCTGCAAACGAAATGGCCGCTCAGCTCGCGCCCATAGCCCAAACACCAATATACAGATCCACCCGCCGAATTTCTGTATTTCCCTCCTTACCTGACACCCGCATCCAAGACATCGGCCCCATAAGTCGCTACACTACCACCACCAACAACAAAATAACTGCGCATGTTCAAGACGGAACCGGCATTGAAAATATCGACATCGTCTTATTCGGAACAGGCTACTATCCGCATGTACCCTACCTTCGCGTCCTTCGCCCAGATCCAGACCCCCAGACCCGCGCTCGCACACTTGTACCATTAACATCACGCACAACAGTACCCACCCGTATCCCTTCCCTCCACAACCAAATACTCTACGCCTACAACCCCACCCTCGCATTCATAGGCGCTCCTACCTCCTTTATCCCCTTCACCCTCGCAGACCTCACCAGCACCTGGCTCTCCCTTGCATGGTCAGGGCTGATCCAGATACCCCCTACTCCCAAAGCCAGACTCGTATACGAGCAAAGCCGCCTCCGTACCCTAGCAGAACAGCGCTCAGAATCAGACAACCCTTCCGACTTGATCAATTTTCATTTCTTGGGTCGCTATGAGATGGAGTATGCGAGAGGTCTCAGGGGGGATATCGTGAGGGCGAATGAGGGGTTGGGTAGGGTGCTTGCAAGATGGGATGACGAGCAGGATGAGAGACGGTTTGCAATGTATGCGACGAAGATGGAGAGTTTGTTTGTTTCTGCGGGTGTCGAGAGACTAATGCCGATAGATGACAATACAACGTAGACCGAACTACCGACGTGATATCGTAAGTCCTTCCGAAGCAATGATGTATGCCTGTAATGGTGTGAGGGCGATTGATATCTTGTCAGGAGAGAACAGCAAGGAAAGGATCATTGCCAGTGCCTGCCACAGCTCTGACAACAACATGTCTTGATGCGAGCAATGATATGAGGCACCTGAGTTGAAACAACTTTAGTTGGTTCGTTCCTTTTGCAAGAAAATCGAGTAGGGCACAATGTTCTGGCGCTGGGATACATCTAAAGGATCAATGAAATCCGTCGAAAAGTTGTCAAGTGCATCTAGCGCAGCAAGGGACATTGGTGGAACAAAGTTGGTCTGACAATCTATAGTTGCAAGGCCACAATCATTGAATATATGCACGAATAATAGATACAGAGACTATCATGAATTACATTCGTGATGGAGTACCGCCGGCACAATCGGCAACTGCAAGTTTCTAAACTCCGTGCTTCTTCTCTCCGAGATCGACCAGTTCGAGCATCCAGCGAGCCTGACATGTCGCGACGTGCTACTCGTGGTACCAGCTCAATTTTGGATTGTCATGCAGACCTTAGCTCCTGTATTTTAAGGCGCGCGAGTGAGTTATGTGGTTGAATTTTGGTTACACAACGACCTGCTTATACTCACGTCAGGTTCACAAACCATGTCATAGCAGCAATCTGCATTTACTACGGGTAGAGTTATGACTCAAAGAGGAGAATGTGCGTTCTATTACTTTGTCTGCATGTCTAGAGAGGATCATCACAGCAAAGATCTTGAGTAGGTGTATTTCAGAATTGATTGACACAGTACCTGACTGAGGCTCGCACGAAGTTCCAGCGTACACCGTGAGTTCATGATCATCTTACTTCAGAGACGTCGGTTTTCGTGTTCTATTGAATTCAATTACATCCCTGCGGGTCTCAGGTACCCTGGAGTTCTGCGAGGTTCTTCCATCCTCCCTCCTGAGTTCTGCCGGGTATACATCACAAATAAATGACAATACTCCTGATCGGATTTTGAAAATTTGTGCGGCTTAGCGGCAAAGTCAAAGTGTAATTAAAGATAACCAAACATCCACTATGCGTTTGAATCACGCGACCTACTCATAGTACTCACATCAATCTACAAACATATAGCTTTGCGCAGCAATCTGCTGTTGTGCATGTTGATGCGCCACATGCGCTGACAGATATAGATGCGGTCAAAGCAACGACAACGGCGAGGATGGAGAAACGCATTTTCTATGCGAGGTGATACGGAATCTTCTACTAAGGGAGATCTCAAATAATATCTCTGAGGATGAGGGAACGACGGCCAGCTTTTATATCCTCCGTATTCCAATTCTGATTGATTTAGCAGAATTTGTTATTGCTGTCAGATGGCAGCAATTTCGGTAGAACCTGCAATAGCGTATTCAATTGATTACGACCATGGCATTGTATCATAACCTGCCATTACCAGCGGGACTGAACACATTTGAAACACTCAGCAAAATTAGGCCAAATGTTCGACAACAGTGTCATAGAAGCTGTGGAAGCTGGGCAGTCCACCTGCCGTCGACATGCTCACATGCACATTCGTGAACAAGTGGGGAGTGCTATTGAGACTGCACAGGATCTTTAAGCGTCTTTCGCGTGGATACCTTCGCTCTCGACGTGATGTGGACGACCTTCTTTTTGGTCCAGAGAGTAGTATCTCCCCTGACCACGTTGCTGCCGAATTTCTGGCTCCCGAGGAGTTGAAGACGACGAAAGAAGTTCAAAGCATTAGTGAATTCAAAATGCTCCAAAGAATACTTTTGATTTCGATGAGTCTGATCAGGTTAAACAAGGAATAATACCACAGGCCATTCTAGATTAGATTGAGGTTGTCTAACTACAGTCACAAGCATGATGATGCATGATGGTTGGAACGAGGCAACATTGATGTTATCATTAGGAACGTTTCACAATACCCGGCACAGACGCAACCCACCATCATTTGCGCGTCAAGTCTCGCCCATATCGTGCCGGTGTCGCGTAAACCTTACCAAGGCCGCGTCAGTGACGCAGCCTTGGGCCACCTTAAGTCTCAGTCAGCGAAGCTAGCTAGCAGTGTAAACTGAGTACAAGGATCAGTATTAATTAATCTTTAGTGAAGCTGGTATGTCACGTCCGCGGCAGGCACGGCCGGCTAAAATGAGTGGAGTGCTGCCAGAGACGGTTCAAATGAGTGATTTGTGCGAGAGAACTCACTATCATGAACTACTATACTAACTATGGCCCCGGTACTTAATGGCAGGTTAGGATTACAAGGGTCGTAATTGAACACACTCCTGCAGGTTCTACCGAAATCTCTGCCGTTTGACCTGAGCAATAACAATTCTGCCAAATTGATCAGAATCGTGCCCATAGGTGTATGCAGGATATAAAAGCTGGCCGTCGTCCTACAGTGTTCCCCCATCCTCAGATAGTATTCAAGATCCCCTCGGAAGATTCCATATCACCTCGCACAGAAAATGCGTTTCTCCTTCGTCGCCATTGCTGCTGCTTTGACAGCATCTATGCATATCAGTGCACAGTGTAATAGATATTGCAAAACAACTGCAGATTGCTGAACAAACATGGTTTGTGGATCTGACGTGAGTATGAGCAGGTCGCTGTGCAACCAGGATTCAACGGCATGACTCACCTGCGCGCCTTAGAATGGAGTTATGACCTGCTTTGCGGTTCAAAATTGAGCCGGCAGTGCGAAGGGCACGTGGGGACAGTAAGTTATGCTTCTGCTTTCGCTTTGGTACCATGGTTGACAGTGTAATGCCTAGTTCGCAGTCAATCAGTACAGTTGTTTTGGGACAAGTTTTCGTATTGCTCGAGCAATGTGGATGTTTGCACTTATCTGAAAAATGATCGATTGTGTCTAGTCTTACTCATGGTTCACTGAGCTTCAAGTCGAGTTCGAGGGGCTATCGAAGGTTCAACAGAGCTCCAGCTAAAGCCGTTTCTGACATTATGGTTTGACCGGTAAACGATGTTAATTGGCTGACTACGCTACTATCCTTTCCATGGACCACTGCAATCGACATCCCGTTACAACGACAAAGAGAAACTAGGAGACGAGCAATTCATAGTCAGCCAACTAAAATGACAATGCTATCCATGGGACTCACAAAATTAGTAGCACGTCTACGCTTGATCTGGTTCACCAGCACCAGTAAATGTCTTCCTGCCTTTGCCCCACGCTTGAAACCCATCTGGAAGCGATTCCATTTCCGGTGCATTCGTCGATAGGTTGACCGATTGCTCCTTGTTCGCTTGAAGACTAAATAGTATTCGCGAAGTGAGAACGCTGTGCACAACAATCTGGGGTCTAAAATGATGAATATGAGCTTTTGATGACATATATATATGACCAGGCTAACGCGTTTAACGTCTCGCTGTATGAGAGCTAAGGATCCGCTCAGTTCTTCGAAGCCTACGTAATCAGGAAAGAGCTCACAGGTCCAGCTTCGTCTATCGCAGAGACACAATGAGGTCATACAAACAGTGGTTGGGCTGTGACCGAGCGTTAGCTCGGATCGGGTTTTGGCGAGATTGCCGCTCACCCGCAAGCTGACGAACCCCGCGGCGAGAAACACCAGCCAGTCCAACCCGTGAGGCAGCCTCGCCACTCCGGTGTCATGATAAAATCTGAATGAGGAGGTTGGGTGTAAAATAAAGCACGAGTTTGAGACTTGCGGTGTAAGTTGGTTTGGCGCGCGATATGAGGCTCTGTCCCTTTAAGGGCAAGGAGTTACGCATAGTAAATGGGAGTGGCTCGAAAGAGCCAGTGACACCAAGGCTCGTTTGGCAGTGTGAAGACAGTGTTGAAGGGTGATGGCTGAGTCGAGATTCGAGATTCGAGAGGGCCACGAAACAAGGAAGCGTGATACGGTGCCGGCGCAGCTTGCTGAGGAACAATGAGGAAGGACAGCCTGGTGAATGCGGAAGTGGGATGATCATGACTAATATGGAGGAAATGTAAGCACCAGTGAGTTCAAACATGACCGTTCGGACAATGCTATGGGGAAGAAAAATTGCTGTTGGAGAATTGCTGTGATGTACATCTGCAATTTCTCCCTATCGAGCATCCTTATATAAGCCAGGTTGGTTGAGCCTAACAATACGTGTCGCGACGTGCTACTC
This sequence comes from Suillus plorans, assembly GCF_016647745.1. Classification (NCBI taxonomy): domain Eukaryota; kingdom Fungi; phylum Basidiomycota; class Agaricomycetes; order Boletales; family Suillaceae; genus Suillus; species Suillus plorans. Next base: position 127,387 of record NW_024537457.1, on the reverse strand, counting down.
GTGCTACCGGCTCAATTTTGGATCGTCATGCAGACTTTGGCTCCTGTATTCTAAGGTGTGCGAGTGAGTTATGTGGTTGAATTTTGGTTGCACAACGACCTGCTCATACTCACGTCAGGTTCACAAACCATGTCATAGCAGCAATCTGCATTTACTACCGTACGCAACTTGTTGTGGTACATGCATTGACAAACTATATAGACGCTGTCAAAGCAGCAACAACAGCGAGGAAAGAGAAACGCATTTTCTGTGCGAGGTACGACAACAGTCAACTTTTATATTCTGCGTATACTAATGGGCACGATTCCGATCGATTTGGCAGAGTTTGTTATTGCTGTCAGATGGCAGAATTTCGGTAGAACCTGCAGGAGTGTGTACAATTGATCACGACCATTGTATCAGAACCGTTCCTGGAATCCTGTGGTGTTAGGAGTATAGTTCATGATATGTGGGTTCTCCCGTACGAATTACTGATTTGTGAACCGTCTCTGAATCCATCTCTTGACAGCACTTTACACTGTAATTTGGAAATATAAATTGCTCCATCTATGCTATTTGCGTGCCGTTAGTAAAGAACAGCCGTTTTATTCTGTGACCCCTGCCTCGTTTCTACCGGCCGTGTCTGCCGCGGAAGTCACACGGCTGTTTCACTGGCAGCTTCACTGAAGATTCATCTTTGTATTCAGTTTGCACTTCTGGCTAGCTTCGCTAATTGAGTTTTGAGGCGACCCAAGGCCGTGTCAGTGATGCAGCCTTGGTAAGGCTTACGTGACACCGGCACGGTGATGCTTGATGCAGAACGAGCTATTGTCAGCGAACTCACTACAGCACAGCTCGGAAACAGAATTTGCTCAGTGGAGCTGCCGTGCTCTGGTTCTGCTTGACTCCCTAATTTGCTGATGATGATTGCCTTCAATTCCTCACCTGCAGAACCTCCCGCCATTTCTCAGGGTCATAAAGCTGTTTTAGGGCACTGGGCAGCTCACGATCCGTTAATCATTGCCCCAGGTCTCGTGATTCGTGAGTCGGCATGCAGTACTAGGTTCTGGAGCTCCGTCCTTTGGTTTTCGAACCTCATTCTAATGAATGTCGTAGCCATCAGCACTGGTAATGAAGGTCTCGGGTTGTGCCATTCATTATCTCTACCTTTAGTGCACACCCCTCGAGTAAAACACTACCCGAAGCAGTCCGTGAGTACCACCGCAGATACTCAAGAGCACCTCCACCCAGCTTCGATAGATGGTACGTTACTCTCATCCCTTCAATCCTTGCTCTAAATCCCAGCAGGCGGGCTTACATCCAAGAGCACAACATTCAGCTCTCAGAGGAATACGACCAGATCAACCTTGATCTCACTCCTTTCTGGGGTGTAAACCCTGCACGTCTGCAAGTAATCCAGCTCGCTCACGAAGGCCACAATACAACTACATCCTCGCTAAATCAGCCCCTTAGGGCCTCTCCACAGACATGAGGAGCAAGGTTGTCGAGGGAAAATGCACGTTCCTCCTCCCTCCCGGTGACCGAATCCAACTCACACTCACTCAAACAGCGCTTGATAGATCTTGTTTCTACTTCCTCTCACCCTGAGAAATGTACCACCGTGCACCCAAAAAGTATAGACACATCCTCAGTGGCCCTTCATTCCCTGACGGCACCATGACGCAGACCCTCAATAAATCAATCGTGAATCCTACGATGATGAATATAGCGTTCGCCGGCAAACCGGATCAGGGTGATGTGGAGGTGTGTAAGGAGGTGGAGGAAAGGTGGGAGGAAAGGTGGGAGGAAAGGTGGGGAATGTATTGTCTTTGATGTGAGTCGTCTTCTTTCCTTTTCTATATAGTTTTTTTTCAATGCGTTGCTAGGTGTAGTTTTTACTAACGCATTGGCAGATGGAAGATCGGAATGAGATACTCGGGATTCGAGCGAGCGTTCTGTGGTGACGAAGAGTAAGTCATCGATGCCTGTCAGCAGGTTGCAATACAATGGTCATAATCAATTGAACACGCTCCTGCAGGTTCTACCGAAATTTCTGCCATCTAATAGCGATAACAAATTCTGTCAAATCGATCAGAATGGTGCCCATTAGTATAAAAGCTGGCCTTCGTCCTACAGTGTTCCCCGATCCTCAGAGATATCATTCTAGATCCCCTCAGAAGATCCATATCACCTCGCACAGAAAATGCGTTTCTCCCTCCTCGCTGTTGTTGTTGCCTTGACAGCATCTATGTCTGTCAACGCCGCATGTAGCGAAACACCTTGCAAGCATGATGAAGATTGCTGCTTGAACTGGACTTGTGAACTTGATGACGTGAGTATGAGCAGGTCGCGGTGCAACCAGGATTCAACCACATGACTCACCTGCGCGCTTTAGAATAAACAGATGACCTGCCAGTAGGTTGAGAATCGAGCCGATAGCCCGAGAAGCACGTCGCAACAGTGAGTCATGTTTCTGCTTTCGCTTTGGTATCATAGTTGATGGTGCAACTTGTTTGGAGTAGATCAGTACAGTCAGTGCTTTTGGACAAGTTTTCGTACTGCTCGAACAATGCAAATGTTTGAACTTATCTGAAAATGATCGACCGTGTCTGGTTTTTCTTGTGGTCCACTAAGCTTGAGTTCGAGAGGCTGTCGAAACGAGCGATCATTGTTGATGATGATTAATATTGGTAGGGAACGTACTCGGCTGCGCAAATAATTTTGAATCTGTTCGTCTAACGTTAATGTTAGACTAGAAGGCAGCGCTAGCTGGTGGATATGTTTCTTTGTGTGAGCCAACGACTCCGAGACACCACTAGTGTTATTGCTGATTGTAATTCATGACAGATGTGTTATTTTATGGTATATAGTCGAAGCGCAAGTTCATATGTGAGCGTGTGTCATGATAAAGGTGACAAAAGGAGGCAGCAACTATACGCAGTACTTTCTATCAAAGGGTAGTGTGGAGAGCTAGAGGGTGATTTGACTCGCACGAAGCTGGGCCAGCCTGAGCGTACACCATGACCATCTTACTTCAGGGACGTCGGTTTTCATGTTCTATTGAATGCAAATTGTGTTACAAGATCTAAATTACATCCCTGCGAGTCTCAGGTACCCTGGAGTTCTGCGAGGTTTTTCCATCCTCCTGAATTCTGCCGTACCAGGGAAACTAGAGGTATACAATACTCCTGATCGGACTTTGAAAATTTGTGGGGCTTAGTGGCAAAGTCGGCCACCAGTGGCTGAATCATGCGACCTGCTCATAGTACTCACATCAATTCTACAAACATAGCTTTGCGCAGCAATCTGCATCTGTTTTGCATGTTGTTGCGCCACATGCGCTGTCAGATATAGATGCTATCAAAGCAACGACAACGGCGAGGAAGGAGAAACACATTTTCTATGCGAGATGCTAGAGGAACGACGGCCAGCTTTGATATCCTCCATATTCTAATAGACACGATTATGATTGATTTAGCAGGATTTGTTATTCCCAGAAATTTCGGTAGAACCTGCAGGAGCGTGTTCAATTGATTACGACCATTGTATCATAACCTGCCATTACCAGTGGGGCTGAACACATTTGAAACACTCAGCCAAACCTTCGACAACACAACGGCTGTGGAAGCTGGGAAGTCCGCCTGCCGTCGACATGCTCACATGCACACTCGTGAACAAGTGGGGATTGCTATTGAGACTGCACAGGATCTTCAAGCGTCTTTCGCGTGGATACCTCCGCTCTCGATCAAGATTGGTGATGTGGATGACCTTCTTTTTGGTCCAGAGGGTAGTATCTCCCTTGACCACGTTGCTGCCGAATTTCTGGCTCCCGAAGAGTTGAAGACTACTAAAGAAGTTCAAAGCATTAGTGAAGTCAAAATGCTCCAACAAATACTTTTGATTTCGATGAGTTCGATCAGGTTAAACAAGGAAGAATACCACAGGCCAATCTAGATCTGATTGAGGTCGTCTAACTACAGTCACGAGCATGATGGTTGGAACGAGGCCACATTGATGTTATCATTAGGAACGTTTCACAATACCAGCCACAGACGCAACCCACCATCATTTGCGCGTCAAGTCTCGCCCATACCGTGCCGCATCAAGCTTCGTCGTGCCGGTGTCGCGTAAACCTTACCATCGCCGCGTCAGTGACGCGGCCTTGGGTCGCCTTAAGTCTCAATCAGCGAACTTAGCTTTAGTGAAGTTGGTATTGCAAGTCATGTCACGTCCGCGGCAAGCACGGCCGGCCGAAATGAGTGAGGCAGGACGCCAGGTCGCAGAATGAACCGGCCGTTGTTCTTTCAAGACTAGCAGCACGCAAATAGCGTGAGTTTGAATTTCCGAATTGTAAAGAGTGGAATGCTGCCAGAGACGGTTCAAATGAGCGATTTACGCGAGTGAACTCACTATCATGAACTATAACTATGGCCCCAGTGATGGCAGGTTATGATACAAGGGTCGTAATTGAACATGCTCCTGGGACCTGCAGGTTCTACCGAAATTTCTGCCATCTGACCTGACGGCAATAACAATTCTGCCAAATTGATCAGAATCGTGTATGTAGGATATAAAAGCTGGCCGTCGTCCTACAGTGTTCCCCCATCCTCAGAGATACCATTCAAGATCCCCTCAGAAGATTCCATATCACCTCGCACAGAAAATGCATTTCTCCTTCATCGCCATTGTTGCTGCTTTGACAGCATCTATGCATGTCAGTGCACAGTGTAACATACAATGCAAATCAACTTCAGATTGCTGCACAAACATGGTTTGTGGACTTAGCGTGAGTATGAGCAGGTCGCTGTGCAACCGGGATTCAACCGCATGACTCACCTGCGCGCCTTAGAATGGAGTTATGAGCTGCCTGCAGGTTCAGAATTGAGCCGGCAGTACGAAGGGCACGTGGGGACAGTAAGTAATGCTTCTGCTTTCGCTTTCGTACCATGGTTGACAGTGCAATGCCTAGTTCGCAGTCAATCAGTACGTTGTTTTGGGACAAGTTTTCGTATTGCTCGAGCAATGTGGATGTTTGAAATGATCGATTGTGCCTAGTCCTACTCGTAGTTCACTGAGCTTCAAGTTGAGTTCGAGGGGCTGTCGAAAGTTCAAGTGTTGCCGGAGCTCCAGCTAAAGCCATTTCTGGCATTATGGTTTGACCGGTCAACGATGCTAATTGGCTGACTACGCTACTATCTGCAATCAACATCCCCGTTACAACGACAAAGAGAAACTAGGAGACGAGCAATTCATAGTCAGCTAACTAAAATGCCAATGCTATCCATGGGACTCACAAAATTATTAGCACGTCTAAGCTTGATCTGGCTGGCCAGCACCAGTAAATGTCTCCCTGCCTTCATACCACGCTTGAAACCCATCTGGAATCGATTGCATTTCCGGCGCATTCGTCGATAGGTATGTGGGGATGACCGATTGCTCCCTGTCCGCTTGAAGACTAAATAGTATTCGCGATGCAAGAACGCTGTGCAAAACAATCTGAGGTCTAAAATGTCGAATATGAGCTTTTGACGACATATATATACGACCAGGCTAACGCGTTTAACATCTCGCTGTATGAGAGCTAAGGATCTGCTCAGTTCTTCGGAGCCTACGTAATCAGGAAAGAACTCACGGGGAACACAGAGATTACAATCACATTAAGAGTGGATATCACTATAGAGATATCAGCACTAAAATCATAATAGCAACGGTGTTAATACTTGTGATGCAGGACATGTAGAGGAGTCCATCGCCGTAGACACTCCTTATTAACGTGTTATGAAAACCAAAATAGCGCCGATATTTCACAAATGCAGTGGCGAGCATGAGAACTAGAAGTGAATCGTCAGAATAAGATATTTGAATTAATCACCACCTCACCGATCTCGAAGAACATTAAGAGTCCATACCCAAAAGCACTGCTACGAGCACCCTCAAACGTGCAAGGCGGGCCAGCTGGAAAAAAATGAATATTAAGACTAAGAGGCGAACTTTAGAACCTCGCCTTCTGGGTTGCTGAAATGGATAGGGGCAGCACTTAGGATCACACACGTCACCATGATGGTCTGCACTATATGGGTTAGTGATGCACACGGAAATAGAGATATCATTGTACCAAGCCAAATGATAAAAGAACAATAAGATTAGCCTTTTTGTTGCCGGAGAAGGCATGAACCCTGGCAATCAACAGACCTGTCATGAATGTGAATGCACGCTGTAACATGGTATGCCAAAACCAACCTTCCGAGGCAATGACGCCCAAGAAATGTAAGCCTGTGAAATGTCGTCGTAAAGTTACATCATGAAAGCCGTCTGGACCAACCATTTACAGCATCGTTAAAAGGTGCACACTATATTTCAATGTGAGTTGTAGTTGATACTGCGCTGATAAAGGGTGTGCTCACATCTTGGGTGCCCCATGTCTTGACAGCGGCTGGTTAATAATCAGCTTTGCATTGTAGCGCACACCACTGTATCTCACAATACGAGGTCATAAATGCACCAGCAAAAGGTACATATCGTGAAAGTGTGAAGGTAATACGAATAATTCCCCACTTCCGTCCCCAGGTCCATTGGATCTACAAGAAAAATTAGCGCCGAGACATGAATGGCTGGTTCCACTGACTTCAGAATGTGACGTGATAAAGTAATCATAAATCTAATGATACATGAGACTCGTTATAATGAGACAGAAACGATACGACTTACTAGGATTGCTGATGCAGCGACTTCAGAGTAAAAGAGAGTTGTGAATAATGACAAGCACCGTCATCGGCCAACCTTACCGTTAGTATACTTTGGTAATCAGAGGCATTAGAGGAGTCGGACTGAACAAGCACAAGTGAATTACCTTGGCTAATTGCAAACCGAAGGTGTCTGAGGCTGACATTTTCGAGTGATACAACAGATAAATGGTAGGCTGTTGAGAATAAGTACTGCAGCAGTATGCACTGCAACACCGTGCACCGCTGTGATCGTAGATGGCATGTAGCAACGGTTGTGAGTACGAAGAAACATGAGGCGCTCAAACTGATGGATGAGCATAGATGATCATACATTGATGCATGGCACTATGTTGTGGTTGTCGCACTATGCTGTGATTGGAGTACAGCATGCATGACGGTCCAAAACTTGGAGATTGTCGCTGATAGCGGCTTACACCGCACACAGTGTACAGAAAGTCTAGCTAACATTGTAGACAGTCTGGGGGCAAATCTGTCACAAAGTCCGGGGTTATTGTAGTGATAGCTGCAGCGCTGATGATGGTGAGGAGTTTACAAAATGCATGCCGGGGCCGGGATCCGACTCAAATCGCGTGTGGCTGACGTGTAATCTCGTGTAATACTGACGTAAATCGGGTACGTGGTGTCCGAGTGCCAATGCTCTTACACCGGATCCGAGTAGTGTTGCCGCGAGGCGAATCGAATCGAATCGAGGTGGAAATTTGTGGTACCTCGACACAGTTCGATACTTACGAGTTGCAACGAGTTTTGCGCCTCGTTCGACTCGCGAGTTACTAACGAGTTCGGAATTATGCGAACCGGTGGTTCAGCCAATGAGAAGCCAGGGATGCTAGATACTGCCAACGACGATTTTTGCAAGTAGATACACGATGAGCAGACAGAAACTACAATAAACTAGTTACAATCGATTTCCCTTGCATTTGCAAGCAACTGATCGAGCTCGCGAAGATTCCCGGCAGCCATTAGCTCGTCAACTGCTCTTGAAGTCACAGGTCCAGATATCGTGTAGTCCTGCTCATTAGCTACCAGGTCCTCCGTAAAATTGAGGCGGTCTTGCTTGTAAGTGAACTTCAGAACTTGTAGCGCCTCGAGTATGGTCGGAGATAGGTTGCTGCGCCGTGAGTGCAGGTCTCTTTGCTTGATGAAAATATGCGCTCGGAAGGCACCACTTGGAGTCTGGAGTGGAGACAATTAGGGTTCCGGGAATTTGCACCAGGCAAATTAGCCCGGCAAATTTACCCTGCAAATTTACTGTGAATGACAGTGTCAATTTCACACCCTCGAAAACATAGTGTCAATTTGGGTGAATTTGTGTCTACTGGACCCAGAACACCTGAAAAGCTTAAATATGACATCCTTGGTGATCAACGACCTGAGAAGCCAACAGTTGTTCCACCACCTGCCCGACCACCTATGAAACGAGATATTGCCATGAGCGACTCAGATGACGAGACCAGTGAGGGACAGTGGCCTGATGATGATGATGATGTGAGCCTCGATGGAGAAGACAGCGACAGGTTCGATGTTGGTGATCACATTAACTTAGCATCAGGATTCCTTCTCGATCTTCTCTCAGACCAGCCTGTGCAGCTTGAGCCGGCTCCCGTGAGTCACGGACCTCCATCCAAGCTGACAGCTGACGCTGTGACTTCGTCGACGACACCGATGGATGGCGAGTGGGAGATATGGGAGTCTGCGGAGTAGATTACAGTCAATTAGGTGAAATTCACCTGCAAATTAACGCAAATTAGCGTCAAAAAGCTAGAGCTTTCGGGGGCTCTGCCCCCGAACCCCCGTCAGTAAATTTGCGTGAATTTTGTGTCATTCACACCTGTAAATTTGGCCCTCTGCGAGGGCCATGCTAATTTGCCGGTCAACCAGACGCCATACCCTAATTCCCGGAACCCTAGAGACAATGTACCTTGTTGAGAATTCAAGTGTTCAGGGCTGAGATGACTCGGAGGAAATGACCATGGGCCAGGATTCTGCTGCAACGACATGGGGTAAAATGTTGCTCGCAGCAATAGCTCTGAGCCACGATGATATTTAAGTGTTTTACTTCAATTGAAAATTTCAGTGTCCAGTCAGGGTCTCAATAGCCGAGAGTGACAATCCAGATTCCAAGTTCTTTTGGATGTTGGAGGGGAACTTAGCTGCCAATCTGTGTGCCAATTGCAATGAAGGGATACAACAATAATGACCATTATGATGTAGTACAGGGGATTACGATGTATGGATGTAAACTACATGAACTCGTTTCTAACTCGCGAGTCCAACGAGTTGTAACTCGATTTAGTTCGGAAGGTTCGAGTTGAAACGAATTGGGTCATTTTCGAGCCGAGCCAAGTTTAGCTCGAGTTGACCTCACCTCGACAACAACACTAGATCCGAGATACCTTCGTAATGTGTTGATTCAATGGCCATGGCGTTCCAAACATGGTAGCGGCTAAAATTCTCAAACTCATTGTGATGACTCAAACTGACTTCCGATGGTGTCCGAATATCTACTTCTAAATGCACGCCCGGAATTACGCTTTCACAACAAGTATAGTTCTTTTTCTTGCTGTGAAGGCTGCTCTAAACTTCGAAGGAGCAGCCCATCTGTAATATCCGGTTATTACCTTTACAAGGGCAAAATTTTGTTGTGCGCTCCATGAATCGTCCGCAGTTAGCACCGACCAATCCATCGCCTGGTGGTCCACCTATCAAGGCTATGGCATCATTCCTGATGTCACGTTTACCGTCGCATGGTCACCAGCGCGAACTAACAAGTGCATTTGCACGTCAATTATCATCAAGGAGGTCAGTAGTTTACCTTCACTCTCAGGATACGTGACTAACACAGTGCGCTAGGAATATCATGACGGAGGTCTCAAACAGGGCCCATGATGGCGTGGATGAGTATTATCATTGTCATTCTATGATTTCTACTCATCGTGATTTGTTTAGCACTCCGTCTCCCTCACAGCTTCAAGTCATGCCTTCCTGTGCCTTGGGATGGGGGTTCTTCTTTCTCCCCTCGGCACACCCGGTCTACAGATCCCGTCTCTGACGGGCTTACGTACGGATAAACTTATCCGAGAGCAGCCATTCGCTCAGCATTTCCTTTTCATGAGTTGAAATTTCCATAAGACTACCTGTAGCCCCCGCTCAACTCAGGGAAAACCTGTCTTCGCTCTCTTCTTTCTAAGCTTTTATCTGTTTCTACCTCCAAGTTCACTTGGCCACACCAGAACCCGAAATGTCTGCGCAGTGCGTTCCGTATCCATATGGCCTCCCAATATTAATCGTCAACAGTGATGATTGCTCATTTCGGCAGCCTCTCGAACTTGAGCATAGTGGACTCCGGACAAGATTAGGCAAGAGTTCGTTATTTTTAGACAAGTTCAAACATCCACATTGATTGCTCGAGCAGTACGAAAATTTGTCCAAAACCAACTGTACTTATTGGCTCCGAACTAAGGTATTACACCATCAACCATGATACCAAAGCGAAAGCATAAACATGACTCGCTGTAGCGATGTGCCGCTCAGGTTGTTGGCTCAATTTTCAAACTACATCGACTAGCAGGTGTAACCTGCACTCTAAGTGCACAGATGAGTCATGTGATTGAATTCTGGTTGCACAGCGACCTGCTCATACTTGCATCATTATCGGCACAAATCAACTTCTGGCAGCAATCAAAGTCTGATGTGGAAATCTCCGTCTCAGTCTTACATGCAGTGACAGACATAGATACTGTCAAAGCAACAACAGCCGCGAGGACGAAAAAAACGCATTTTCTGTGCCTAGGCACGGTCGATCATTTTAGATACATTCCAACATCCACATTTCTCGAGCAGTACGAATTTTTTCCAAGAACAACCGTACTGATTAACTCCGAACTAGGTAAATTGCACTCATCACAAAGCGAAAGCCGAAACATGACTCACTATCACGACGTGCCACTCAGGCTGCCAGCAGCAGGGTAACCGGCTCGCAGATCGCATCGTTATTCTAAGGGGCGCAGGTGAGTCATGTGGTTAAATCTTTGTTGCACAGCGACCTGCTCACACAAATCAACTCATCGCAGCAGTCGTCTACTTTGCATGTTGTTCCTTCGCTCGCACATGCACTGACAGACATAGATGCTGTCAAAGCAACGATAACGGCGAGTATGGAGAAACGCATTTTCTGTGCGAGGTGATATGGGTTCTTCTGAAGGGAATCTCGAATGATCTCTGAGGATGAGGGAACACTGTAGGACAACGACCAGCTTTTATATCCTGCATATGCTCATGGGCACGACTCTCATTGATTTGGCAGAACTGTTGGAACAAATTTCGGCAGAACCTGCGGGAGCGTATTCGATTAACAACGACCATTGAATCATAACCTGCCTGCAGGCATCGGCAATTCCCTTCTTCGTAACCACAGAACCCTCGCTCGAATCATCGGCCTCTCGTCCTAACACCTCACTCTTCGCTTCATCATTTGAACCTGCACTGACCCCGCCAGTGCAACGACAGAGTCAAGAAGTTAGCATCATTCTCGCGGATACTTACAGATCAATGTTAATTAATCTTTAGTGAAGCTGGTATTGCAAGTCATGTCACGTCCGCGGCAGGCACGGCCGGCCAAAATGAGTGAGGCAGTGGACACCAGGTCGCAGAATGAACCGGTTGTTCTTTCAAGACTACGCAAATAGCGTGAGTGGAGAAATTTGTATTTCTGAATTGCAAAGAGTGGAGTGCTGCCAGAGACGGTTCGAATGAGTGATTTATGCGAGAGAACTCACTATTGTGAACTACTATACTAACTATGGCCCCAGTGATGGCAGGTTGTGATACAAGGGTCGTAATTGAACACGCTCCTGCAGGTTCTACCGAAATTTCTGCCGTCTGACCTGAGCAATAACAATTCTGCCGGATTGATCAGAATCGTGCTCATAAGTGTATGCAGGATATAAAAGCTGACCGTCGTCCTACAGTGTCCCCCCATCCTCAGAGATACTATTCAAGATCCCCTCAGAAGATTCTATATCACCTCGCACAGAAAATGCGTTTCTCCTTCGTCGCCATTGTTGCTGCTTTGACAGCATCTATGCATGTCAGTGCATATTGTTTGAACACACCTTGCAAAACAACTGCAGATTGCTGCACAGGCACGGTTTGTGGACCTAGCGTGAGTATGAGATCGCTGTGCAACCAGGATTCAGCCGCATGACTCACCTGCGCGCCTTAGGATGGAGGAATGGCCTGCTTGATTGTTAGTTAGGTTACAAAATCGAGCCGGCAGTACGACGGGCACGCGGGGACAGTAAGTTATGCTTCTGCTTTCGCTTTGGTACCATGGTTGACAGTGCAATGCCTAGTTCGCAGTAAATAAGTACAGTTGTTTTGGGACAAGTTTTTGTATTTCTCGAGCAATGTGGATGTTTGAACTTATCTGAAAAATGATCGATTGTGCCTAGTCTTACTCGTGGTTCACTGAGCTTCAAGTCGAGTTCGAAGGGCTGTCGAAGGTTCAACAGAGCTCCAGCTAAAGCCATTTCTGACATTATGGTTTGACCAGTCAACGATGTTAATTGGCTGACTACGCTACTATCCCTTCCATGGACCACTGCAATCGACATCCCCGTTACAACGACAAAGAGACACTAAGAGACGAGCAATTCATAATCAGCCAACTAAAATGACAATGCTACCCATGGGACCCACAAACTTATTAGCACGTCTAAGCTTGATCTAGTTGGCCAGCACCAGTAAATGTCTCCCTGCCTTCATACCACGCTTGAAACCCATCTGGAATCGATTGCATTTCCGGCGCATTTGTCGATAGGTATGTCACTGTATGTGGGGATGACCGATTGCTCCCAGGCCGTTTGCTTGAAGACTAAATAGTATTCGTGATGCAAGAACGCTGTGCACAACAATCTGGGGTCTAAAATGTCGAATATCATCACGTAGTGCTGCTGTGGTCCGGTTCCGAACCGAACCGTTCGTATGGTGGACGATAGGTTATTGCCGATTTGCCGCCACTTATTTGGAAGTCCGATCGATGTTTGTTCTCATGGTGCGACTATTTTTAGTATACCCTTGTAAATCAGCCCATACTGTCATATAGATATATCCTAAGTGGACTATAATCCTAAAAGTCCGATACATACTCTTCTTTCGTTATCCATCATCCAACAGGATGTATCCAGGATATATCACTCATTAGAATCACGCTGGCGGCTTCCCATGCTTACAAATCACAGTTCTACAGGGGGTTGAATGCTCCATATGGATATTTGGCAGTTCACCTCCGTTTGCACCTTGCCATTGCCCCTGCCTTCCTCATTCTCCTTGATCCGGGATGATCGATCAGCAGGTGGCGATAGGATCTGACGATAGGATCACTTCTTGTACCTGTCAAGAAGTAATATGGCTGACACACTGCACAGCACTTTGACTTTGTGTTCGAAAATGTGTTCTTCAACTGTGAGAACAAATTGCATGACTACCAAGGCTTTCAAATGCACCTGGTAACCTCCAACCTCCTGCTCTTCGGCGCCCACCAGAATGTTCTCCCAGACGCTTATGGAGCCATCTTGTGTACCCAGCAAGTTTGGATGTCAAAGTACGAGTGCCTATGGATTGACCCGCTCGTGTTGGTCCATTGTCTGAATCCATGAGTCTAACTTTCATTACGATTGACTCCCTGATTTAGTCTTACTAGTTCTCATAATCGTTAATACTTGGGGCAGTACAACTCGAAGTACTCTTAAGTATGAGTGCCTATGGATTGACCCGCTCGTGTTGGTTCATTGTCTGAATCCGTGAGTTTTAATTTCATTTTGATTGACTCCCTGATTTAGTCTTACTAGTTCTCATAATCGTTTATACTCGGGGCGGTACAACTCAAAGTACTCTTTCAGACACTCATTTTCCTTTCAGTTGAAGCTGACTTCTTTGAGCTCACCACGATCAAGTAGGTCTTTCAGCCTGGCATCCAGAACAGACACATCTTTGGCACCTGTGATCACCGAGCTCCAGCCACGATAACACGGCTCCGTATTTCCTACTTAGAGCGTCCAAGGGATCTTAGCATAGTCTGGGCTGTCCCAACTCAAGATGAGCTCCTGCATCAATGCATCAATATGTTAGTTCATCTGGCGTGCATTTAAGAGATCCTTGCAGCGAAATTAAACGAGATTAATACTACTACTATCACTACTAGTATTTGTCAATTGTGACACGAAGCTTTGGGCTGTGTAATAAAGTATCATGTAGCTGTATACTTACTGAGTATGATACGGTGTCCGTGCGTGGGATATTGGTCTCGATTTTTACGCTACATTTCAATATTCATTTCGCTTACTGCAGCTTAAACGCCCAGCCTTGTCGATCAACGTGTCAAATAATGTTAAGAGTACGTATCTAATTAATCTCATCTGCTGAGATGACTTAATGTCGACACTATGAAAATAGATGGCTCCTCGTAAATGGACAACATCCGAGCAGGAGGTGTGGCTTGAACCGTGGTACCAAAAGTTCGCCGAAAAGCAGAGTGACAAGAGTAGAAACCACCAAAACTTTTTTGTGGACCTTTATGAAAAATGGTTCGAGGCGTTTCCAGAGCCTCGCCCAAATAATATCACTGAATTGGGGCCGTTAACACTGGGAGAATATGATAGTGCAATTCACACACGAAAAGCCGTAAGCTTCATTGAAATTTTCAAACCAACAACACTGAAAATGTTTGATAGAAATTACATACGCGATTCAAAAATAATTTTAGTGGGACAAAGGCAGGGCGACAAGCGAAAGCCAATGCCAACGACGTCTTTGACGCTGTTGTGCAGGAAGATAACTGAATGTGAAAAACCTACACGAATGCTTCAGGAACACTGAAGCTTATTCCAAGTTGTACTATGCTGATCGTGTTCAGAAATCCATCCAAGAGACGCTCAAGGTTGCACAAGCAACACAATCACTCACCAATGGTCAGCGAGTAGCGCTATTGAAAAAAGAGACCGCTACTCTGTATGCAGGCGAGTCTGAGGAGATCAAGGCTAAAGTGAGGGAGTACATCCATGCACAGAAGGAAGAGCGCGGTAAGGAAAAAGCCGAGCCTTGGAGTGATGAAGATCAGCAACAGTGTGTCCTGCTCGAGTTCACTGTGTAATAGTATCACCTGACATGCACAAAGGAATCTTACCAAACTGGCCACCATTGCGAATCAATTCCTCAAAGGCCTCGCTGATGCCACTGGTCTATCCTTCAGCCTTCTCGTTGGAGGTCCATCTGCCGAGTTAGGTGGAATGATTGATGTCTGGAGGTATGTTCTACATCAGAGACTCAAAACTCGAGAGTCGAAATGACACTCAGCTGGACAGCTTCCATGTTGGAATGACGAAGCTGGGCAATAATTTTAGTCAGGCTTACCCTAAATTTGAGAGCGAGATAGTGGGACCATTCCGAGATTATCTGTATCGTGTGTACCATAAGTGTCATCTTTGACCATCCGTGACACCTTGTACAAAAAGGCTTACCTTTTTGATAACAGCGGAGGCCGCAATACTGAAAGATCAGAAGATGGGGGGAGCAAGCAGCTCCAGATCATCATGGGGAGACAGCGTGTGCGATGAGAATCAATCGTCATATCCTGTGATGGATGAGCTGTCCAAGTGGGATAAATCTTTGTCAGGCACGTTGGGATCGCCGGATATATCCGAGTTTCCTTCTTCGTCAAATGCTCCCACACTATCCTCTCCAGTGTCAACGCTGCCTTTCAGTTCTGAAAATATCATCTCTGGCGACAATCAACCAAACTGGCAGCTGGCCGACGATGGGTTTGATGACTTCCTAGAGACATTGGCCCAGAATCTGCCCATGTCAACTGTTGACTACTTGATGTCACATGTTCCACCTTCGGCTGAGACACCTTCCGTTCCGGTTCCGGTTCCGGCTGTGGCTGAAACACCCTATTGTCCCCTTCCGCCAGTTTTCCCCCGTTCTGTCCATGGTGCTTATGTTGACACGCCCGAGCCATCTGATGGTATGCCCCCAGCTGATTCACTTCCTAGTGGATTCGCGCATCCCACCGCACACCTTCCTGGAAATGAGGAGCCCAACAGCAACAGGCCAGACGCACTCCCTCCATCTTCGATGGCAGAAGACCATACAGAGGACTCGTCTCCTCCATCCACCTCGTCCCACACTTCTGCTTCGGCAAATGTTGTGAATGAGGCTCAAGCGAATGAGGTTCAAACAGCGGAGGTTCAAACAGCCAAGGGGGATGACAACGGTGGACTCCGTAGAACAAGGCGTGCACACATCCCATCTACATGCAACAGCATCGCCAACTCAATCGGCAACAATTGCAAGGAGAACGCACTATTGAATCTGGCTTCAAAACGCAGCCATAACACTGATTCATCCGCTCGTGCGGGCCAGCAAGCGAAGTAAGTCTCTTCTTGTGTTTTTACATCTCTTCTGCTCATTATCTCGCACAGAAGGCCTAGAGTGTGACATCACACAGGAGAATACATCCTCAAGGGCTGATAGTACCTCTGCGGCATATGTTTAGAGTCATCCTGTACATTACTATACCTAATACTTGAGTCTTGTTGCTAATATACTCGTTCCTATTGACCAATCAACTCGAATTTGAACATTTAAACACGGTACTGTCTGAACTTTGAATGTTTGGTGCGCAGGCTTCTCGATGATAATGATAGTTATGAGTCAAACATGCGAGTTATATACATATGGGCCAAGATGCAAAATATTAGCCTATTCAAAACTCGTAGTTCTGGTACAAGAATCCGTTGAGCAAATGCACGACAGCTAACTCAGCATCTCCGTCACTTAGCGCGTGACAGTAAATGTCTTCCATCATGGCAATGGTGTCCCTCATGCTCCGGCAAACTTGGTCTGCAGCACGCCACTCATCACAAACCCCGCATAGTTGAAGGATGCCATCTTGCCCTCGAGTAGCTCTCTCGAGGAAGTCCTCGATACTCGACATGGCACGTTTGAGGATTTCTCGATCCCCGTGGCCTCCAGGAGCGTCCGGAATAGATTTGGTGTATTCGGCGAAGACGCCCAAGGTGAAGGTTTGCGGCGATCGAACATGTTGCATGAAGTCGTCCTTAGCGTATTTGACCACGGCAATGCAATCAGCCAACGTCTCTCTAAGAACAATATTATATACACATCTAAGGCATTAATATTTAGAACTCACAGTGATTCGTGGTGATCATCTGAATGGTCATCCGTGCGCTCGTCATTGCTGCTATCACCGTCCCCTTGATGGTTTTTGTTAGCATGGTATCTCTCCCTCCTCTTTGCGAGGATCATCTCACGGCACCTGCATCTTTTATCAGCATTGGGGATTAACCGAACTAAATGTCGCACACCTGGCATAGTACCGTGTGCGCTTGGCTCTCATCGCCTCGAGCTTAGCGGCCGCAGTTTTATATTTTGTTGGGGGGGCCATAGGGTAACTATGAGAGAGATGGTGAGACGATAGAGAGGAAAAAAAGAAGATGAAACCAAAGAGAGTTCAGGAAGCTTCAATTCGTCGGACCGTATTAATCACAAGCCTCCGTGCAAGGATTATGGCTTATGGGCCCATGGTGCTGATTCATACTACCGTCTGCATAATGCTGTAGATATCAGATGTGAGTGCGGTGCATGACATCAATGATAATTGGCACTTTTCTCGTTGTCAGACGGTGGGTGAGTGACCGCTAACTCATCGCTGTAGTGTAGTTGGGTGTTGTTGGTCCGACCTTAACAGATTCAACTGGAAAGGAGTATTAATGCGGTCCCGCAATTCAATATCCAATGTTTAAATTTTAAGTCGCATTTGGAGTGAACTAACCTTAGTATCATGAATCGTTGTCATGAGATGGGGTACATACATCATCCTGAATTCAATTGATCGATTTGTTAAGTGAGTTTTGGTCCGACCTTATTAGATTCGACCTGGAAATGAGTATTGATGTGGGACCGCAATTCAATATCCAATGTTCAAATTCTAAGTCGTGTTTGGAGTGAACGAACCTTATGTTATTCGTGAATCGTTGTCGTGAGATGGTATACATCATCCTGAATTCAATTGATTTGTTAAGTGAGTTAGACGACCAATGTAGGGGACATGTAGTACTACTTTATAGCATGGTAGGACTGTATCAAATGACGCTACATGTTCAATGCTGTGACTGTTAGACTTAATTTAATTCTTCCCAGTCACATGAGCACGTCACATTTCAGACTCTCACAGATCACCCGAGTCAATGTTCGAACGTTCAACACTTGTGCTCAGGCAAAATACTGGTGAGTATCATATGAACTATCAACTGCTGGTATAGACTGACTACTCACTTAGGCACTATAGGTTGAAGTACTACTACCTTCCAGCCCGGATGCTTCGATGTTTGGCTTCCAAGGCTGGTAGCGCTTCCGCTTCGATGGTACCTACCATTCAGGTTTGCCTTGTGGCTCAATATTTGTTGCTATGGGCTGGGCTAATCTTCTTCAGAACAATACTGCATACGAAGGTACAGACAATGCTCTCCACACCTCGAGTTACCCTCCCACTGCTGACTCGTACTAGTAACATCTATGTCAACAATGTCGATACTCATATGTGAGTAGCGTACATACTCTAACATTTTTTGTCTGGGCTGAAAATTATTCGTTTGGTAGCTTTTTCGTGGTGCTTCCTGCAAGATTCGTTTTGTTTAGGTCCACCTTGTGGCTCAACATTTGTTGCTATGGGTCGGGGCGATCTTTTTAAGAACCACACTATACACGAAGGTACGGACTATGCTCACTTTCTCTGAGCTTTTAGTGAAACTAGCCCACAGCCGAGTTATCTTCCTGCTTATTCGCGCTAGTACGTCCATGTCTGACACTCAAATGCTGACGCGCGAGCAGCGCAACATGCTCAAACAGTTTTTACCTGGGTTTAAACTTGTTCGCTCTGGGTCTGTGGAAGAGCAGGATATGTTTTGGGAGAACATTTTCACCCAGTGGTTCACAGCTTGGCCCGAACGTGCAGTACACTACTCTGGGGCACCACAGGAGCAGGATCTGTCCGACTTACAACAAGTGTTGCTCAAATTTGCGATTCAATGTCGTCAACGAGTACGTTATTTATTTCCTATGTAGTTATAACATATATTGATTCGATGATGACACAGCAGATTAAATCGTTTATTTATGCAAACACTATTGGCAGAGAGACGCGCCTGGTATCGTCCACATTGAACGACTTTTTTAAGGTCAAGAAGCTGGTGAGGTTTGTTGCATAATTTATTCATCGTAACAATAACACTCACAATAGCACAGACAGCGTTGATGCGGCGATGATGGCATATGTTTGTAGATGAAATATTGTACTAGACAGTGTCATTTTGTTGCTTCGGTATTTAAGTCAGTTTCAATTATCCATTGTGATATATCGCTCGTGGTTCTTAACAACCTTCTAGGATTCTCCCACAGCGCATATGGTATGTATGTTGGCTTATGCGCCACTGGATGTATCACCAATTTACGTAGTAGTGAAATTTAATGTGTTGACACCTAGACAGGCAGTGTTAGCCATGTCACAGTCTGGACGCACTGGGTGTCCCTCTAAACGTCCCAAACTTGTCAGGCATACACTGCTAGACCCCAATCAGCCCTCGAATCATGTCGACAGGCATCGCATATTCAGCTTGCAGCGTAGTGGTCAAGTTGGACTTCGGACATCTTACATTCCTACTAGCTTGCCTGAAAAGGAAGACAAAGATATACCTGCACGCACTCTGCCCACTGGTGCTGACCCTACTGCACACACTGACAATGATCCTTGGAATGAGACGGAATACTTTGACCCTGCATGTGAGGTGGATGATGCCTTTGGAGTGCCTGAGGTACCAACGGCCGAAAAGAGACGCAGGAGAACTGCAGGAGTAAGCCTCCAGTGTTACGAAGAAGCTGTATCTAATCTCAGAACATATAGGACAATCCCATGTCCCTTTGGCTACCAGAACGTCAAACATATGTGAATGAATTTATACGACTGGAAGGAAGAAGTCAGGGTGCAGACACCCAATGCAAGTGTGGTAGCCATGATGCAGTTTTCCGCTGTCAAGATTGTTTCTCTGTCGAGCTTACATGTCGGTCTTGTGCCGTTGGATCACACCTCAACTCCCCACTCCATAGAATCAAGGAATGGAGAGACGGATTTTTCCATCCTGTCTCTTTGAAGTCCATGGGTTTGCGAATACAGCTGGGTCACCCACCAGGCACTACTTGTCGGAATCCAAGACCTGCCTTTGGTGACAACTTCGTGATCATCGACATCCACGTCATACACCTTGTTGGACTCGATTTTTGCGGATGCGAGCACGAAGTTTCACACTTCAAACAGTTGCTCCGTGCACGCTTATTCCCTTCCACAGTAACCGACCCAAGAACAGCAGCAACTTTTGCTGTTTTGGAGTCCTTTCATATACTTTTGTTCGAGTCTAAAATCTCTGCATACGAGTTCTTCCACGGCTTAGCTCGGCGGACCGACAATACTGGTATAACACCCATTCGTGTAAGTCTATCCTCATACCTCTTTGCAGCATACTTACACCAGTGCAGGATTGTTATTCAGTGTTTCTCCGAATAGTCTATCAGTGGAAAAACATCAAGGCACTCAAACGTTCTGGCTGCGGCCATAATCCTGCTGGCGTTGATGCTACTCAAAATGGAGATCTAGCAGTTCTATGCCCCGCGTGTCCTCATCCGGGGAAGAACTTACCCGATGACTGGAAAAATTCACCTGAGCAGTGCGTAATTGTCTGAGAATACAACAAAACAACTGACACAACGAGCTAGATGGAAATTTGGCCTTTTCCTTGCTATAGATGCCAACTTCCGTCTCAAGCGCCGGATGGTGTCAAGTGACATCAGAGACCCCGGCCTCAGCCAAGGATGGGGTTATTTTGTTGAGGAGAAGGAATATAAGTGTTACCTACGTGCAAACGGTGAAACCGTCCAAGAGGTGTGTGTTTGATGATCTCTTAAATTCGTGTCTGACAATCATCTGCATCTCCAGAAAAGCAGCTGTGTTAGCCACAACACAGTGAACATGGCGGACACAAAGTCTGAAAAAGGGCTTGCTGCCACTGGTGTGGGAACCGTAGATTGTGCGCGCCATGATATGAAATTGGCTAACGGTGTTGGCGACTTACAGAAGGGCGAAAAGTAAGTTGATTCTTTGACACACGCTGTCCATCTCTAACTCATGTCGTCTTAGATATCTCAATATGGATTACCTTGTGTTCTCGGCTCTCGCCAGGTTCTCTACACTGTCAACAATCAACTTTTCCTATGACATCGCTTGCCAATGGCACAAGAAACTCTGGGATCGCTTGCCCATGCTGCCATCTCATCTTCAGTTCGACCGAGACGGTAAGACTATCAACTACTTTGTGCCGAAATTTCACCTTGCTGTGCATATTGAAATTTGCCAGACTCAATTCTCATTCAATTGGACTCCGGGCGTGGGACGGACTGATGGCGAAGCACCTGAGCGCAGTTGGGCAAACATCAATCGTGTAGCCAGTAGTACAAAGGAGATGGGCCCTGGAGCCCGACGTGATACGCTTAACGATCATTTTAGTGATTGGAATTGGAAGAAAGTTACAGGCCTTGGTAAGTGTTTAGTCTTTGTGAATGTATAGTGCTTATATCTCCTTGCTCTAGGTAAAGTTATGCTACGAAAAATCACAGAAGCAGTCGTGGTTGAGAAGGAGCACCGCCTGGCTCTCTGGGAGCTTGAGGGCTCTATCAATGAGTCAGAAACAGGAGCCGCTTCCCTCGCTGCATGGAGGACAGAGATAGAAATCTGGGAGAAGGACCACTCGCAACGCAACCCATTCCAGAGCAGAGTTGACGGTAAGTTGTTCTTTGCAATGACAAAAAATTGCTCACAAATATACAGCGATGACCCAGGCGGCTGTGCGACTCAAGTTAGCACAACGGGATGCAAAAGAATTGGAAGATGGGTCAGCAATATCACTCCATGCCGAAGTTACCTGCAGTGTTCTCATTAGCACTGGTATTGACTTGGAAGATGCCCAGTCAGTCGTTTCAACTCTTTCGCACAGCATTGCTGAGTATACTTGTATTTTTAGACGTCGTTTGCGTGTTGATTCCTCCGCGCTCGGTCAGCACTCAACTGATATCCAGAGGACTAAGATCTTAACTCGAAGAAACGCACTTCAACGTCGCCTAGACGCCTGGACCGATATTCAAAGACTCTACATGCCAGCGGTTCCAAACCTCCGAACCTCTGCAAGCCTCCCAACCCATGCCAATGGTGACAATAGCGGCTGTCCAGTCCCAGATCTCACCTCCGGAAAGGCAGAAGACTTTCAGTTGCTTCTGCCTTCTGAAATCTGTGATATTGTGCCATGCGACAAGACGCTCCTTGGAACGGAATGGTCTCTGCGACTTGCCCAAGCCAACGATGCTCTGAATGACTGTTGTTCACAAATCCGACTTCGCCGTCAGCTATATCAGTTCAAGGTTCAGCATTTACGCGGCCAAGGGCCCAACACCTGTGCACGCAAAACTCTGGATACGGTTGAGGAACGTCTCACCCTGAGCCATGCCAAATATGTAAGCGCTCGTGAGGCGCTCGTCTCCTTGGCTCGTCACCTTGATCGGATAGGATGGGAGCACAAATTGCAGCCTTTGAAAAAGGCACACCTCAGACCAATTGGGGACTTCAGCCAACAGACGCAAGGCACAGCTATCATGTCATGGATTTGGCTGACTCAAGGAATATCTTCTGATGATACCGAGGGAATGCAGGAATGTAAGTTGGTCCGAGTCACTCTCGCTCTTTTGTCGTCGCATGCTGAACTACTGCGATAGCGCTTCGTGTCGAGTGGTGTAAAGCCCGAGCACGTCGTAATAGGTGGTCGGAGGAGATCCAGCTCTTGTTGGAAGAAATGCAACACATCCTTGTATTTCTTCGGTGGCAGGGAGACTCTTGGGACTCCCATGCAACCCTATGAACCGATGGGCAGCCAGAGTATCAGGAAGGTTTGATTGCATATGCTCGCCGTCAAGCTCACATCCGACGAGGTTTAGTGGCGGCTTTTGCAGAACATTGGAAGAGAGTGCCGCATCTTGTGGCCTCGAACTCGGATACTGATCCATGTACTGATGATTTTGACGAGGGGATCTCTTTGGACGCACCTCCTTGTGAGTACATCGAGGGACCCGATGAATAAATAGCGTTTTGTACCCTGTACCGTGATTGTGAAAATTAAATTGATGTGCTTCTTGATCTCAGAACTACATAGTGATATGGTACCTAGAGAGATCGCGAGATTGCTGACAACAAAATAAGATCTCAAGATTGTGAAGACTAAAAACAATATGTTCCCGGGGGATGCTGATGACAAAATGAGATTTCGAGATCGCGAAGACTAAAACAATATGTTCCCCGGGGACGGGCGGCCACTGTCCAAGAGTTGTAGATACCATTCTGAGACGTTCGGTAGGCTGGCTGATCGATAAATATACAGAACAGATATATTCCAGAGTGGATAACTAGACTTAAAGATGTATCGAACTTTTAGGATTGTAAGCCATAAGGATATATCTTTCTGCCTGTATCCTGTGCCTTGCAGACTCTCAACGTGTCATATGACATCGCTTGCCAATGGCATAAAAAACTCTGGCAACGTATGAATGGATTTCCGATTTCAATGCACTTGGATTTCATATCAAAGGCTATTAACTTTTTTGTCCCTAAGTTTCACCTCCCGGCCCACATCGAGAAATGCCAGACCACTTTCTCATTCAACTTCAAGCGAGGTGTTGGTTGCACGGATGGCGAAGCTCTGGAGCGCGGGTGGGCCAACATCAATCCTGTTGCATCCAGTACGAAGGAGATGGGCCCCGGTGCGAGGCGCGATATGTTAGATGATTTTTTTGGAGATTGGAACTGGAAGAAAATTGTGGGACTCGGTACGTGTATCCATTGTGCCGTGACGCTAGTCTCACCTGGATAATTAGGTACTATTATGCTACGCAAAATGAAAGAGGCATTACCGGAGCACGCAGATCATCAAGCTGCACTTAATGACTTGGAAGAAGGATTAAAAGAGGATTACGGAGGGCTCTAGATCAGTGGCGGTCGCAAGTAGAGGCCTGGGAGGACGACCCGTGTCAGCCCAACCCCTTTGAGCGAAATGCAGACAGTGCGTGATTCTATTGATTGAACGACACCGAGTGACTCATTTGTTGTAATCCTAGTCATTACACTGGCTTCTGTTTGGTTAGCACTCGCGAAGGAAGAAGAAATAGAGATTCATAGTGGAGCTTGCCTCACACTGCACGAGGATTGTTCTCCAAGTGTACTGATTAGCTCGGGGCTCGAGCTCGAGGAGCATCAGTGCGTTTCCTTAGATACTTGCTTGCAGCGTCACTAAATTTTTCTAAGGCAACGCTTGAGAGCTGACAAGGCCAGGTGTGGCTTACATGTTACAGATACTCAGCAAGGGAAGTTGCTCGAGCGGAGTAACGCGCTACAGCGCAGAATCGACGCCTGGGTAAAAATACAAGAACTTTACATGCCCAATATCGCTGCCATACGACTCTCCGATAAAGAAACCTCTGCAGACACCACCTCTGTACCTACTTCCAAAACGTTCAAGTTGTGGCTACCATCGGAGATCGGCAGGTTGGCACCTTGTGATGAACGACTGCAACGGATGGAATGGAGATTAAGACATGCACAAGGTCACGATGCTCTCCGTTCCTTGCGCTCCAGCCTTCGCGCGCAGACAGCCGTTCTCAAATATAAAGATCGCAATCTTCGAGGACAAGGAGCCAATACTCGGGCGCGCAGCACGCTCAAGACAATTGATGCAAGAATCGAGGCTGCCGCCAGCAGATACGAAGGTGCACACAAGGCTCTAGTGATTCTGGGCGGACTCTTGAATGTGTCCGGCTGGCAGTCGTCACTGCGTCCTTTAAATCGCAAGGACATTCGCTCGATGTCTGACCTACTCTGGGGTGAATCGGAGGGCAGGCGTAAATTGTCGTGGATATGGAACATGCGCGGTGCTGGAGGAAGTGAAAAGGACGACAGTGGGGCTTTAGAAGGTATGCACGATATGACAAAACAGTATTCTTGCTAACTGACGGTGCCCTAGACATGCGGATCGAGTGGTGCAAGGCACGCGCTCGTGCGATGCGTTGGGGGGAAGAAGTAGAATTGTTGCGAGAAGAAATGTGCTGTATAGTGGCATTTCTGATGTGGGAGGCAGGGCGCTGGGATGAGAGGCAAGATGGTGTTATACCAACCAGCATGGAACATCGGGACGGGTGCGTGGCATACGCAAAGCGCCAGGCTTACTTACGTCGAGAACTAGCCACTTCATTTGAAGCTCGTTGGGCGGAGACCCTGGCTCAGTCTGATAATATCATGGATGTAGATTGAGCGTATCAGTAATTACATGTTTTGCAATACATTTCATGCTACTTTTTGCAACACACCATAAGAACGGGAGGGAGGAATTGCAACGGTATTGAAGGGCGGGATGCATCGGTTTTGAAGGGCGGGATGCATCATGGGAGATACATGAAGGGCGGGCAGCGGGGAATGGAATGCATCCGAAGCGACAGGAATGCATCAAGCATGAAGGGCGGGCAGCAGGGAATGCATCAGCAAGAGGAATGCATCAGCGAGAGGACTGAAGCGATGATGCATTAACCTAGAAAACGCGATGCATCAATGAGAGGGATGCATCAAAGGGCGGGAGGGATGCATGAACCTAGAAAACGCGATGCATCAGTGAGAAGGATGCATTAGCCTAGAAACGTAGGGGAGGAAAGAGCGCTACAACTGTAGGGAAAATGCATCACAGGTACGCTACAATCACAGCAAATAATGCATTACAATGACATGAACCTGTGTATTAGCATTGTCAGTTGAAAATATTGAATTCGGGTGGTTAGCCCGATAGTTATGAGGCTGAAGATGCAAGTTCGGAGTAGTTGTCAAAGTCGGCATGTCATTTGACGTCAGCTACAACAGTACTTGATGGCAATAGATATTAATGTACCTGGTAGACACAAAGGCTAAAGTTCGACCAAATACTAGTAGTGACCTGCGGGCACCCGCGGGTAGCTCGAAATTTGGATGTTGCTGCCTGTACCCGCCCGGGTAATACACCCAAGCCAACCCGTGACCCGTAGCACCCGACCCGCACGCTACCCACAGGTTCCACCCGGGCGGGTACCCGGGCACTCTCTACCGAGGACATCCAGGAAACGGCCAGTCTGGGGCCAAAGTCTGGGGCGGAGTCTGGGGTCAAAGTCTGGGGCTGCGGCTGACGCGTGCGGAGCTTAATTCTGAGTTCCAATTATATCTGGTCACGTTTGCAATACCAGTGTGACCCGTCCATTGTGAGTTGTGACCCGCCCTTTGTGACCTCTTGCAGGCCGCACTGCACTTGGTGACATCAATGATCTCGATCAGTACTCAGTACTCCCAGTGAGAATCAGCTGTGCTCGAATAGGGCTGAATGTGTTGAAATGTGCGTTTGAGAGACAGCGCACATACTCGCGCATTTCGCTCGATATCCGGACTGACAGCATATTTTCTATAAGACGGGGCAGTGCCCCATGTGCTCTATTGTGCTTCTTTTATATTGCGCACATTTAAAAGGCGCATTCACGCACACTCGCGCTGTCCTCCCAGAATGTGCTTAAATAGTGTCAAATATGCTTTGATTGCTTAGTAGGTATTATGCGGAATACAATCGGTATACGAAAGCAGCTGGAAAATAGTGAAACCGATGCGAAACAGGTGGAGTATACCTCGAAAGTACGTTGAGAGCCGAGCATAAACGAAATAGACAACAGCCTGAGAGCGGATCGCAAACATCGAGAGCCGAGCAGAAAGGATGTAGACAGCAGAGCAGATCGAAAACATGTTGAGAGTAGACAGCGGAGGAGATCGAAAATGGGAAGCAGAAAACACAGCAACGAAGGTGCGGCAGACACTGGTAGCAGAATCAAGACACGTTGAGGAAGCACAAGTGTTGGGACAGTGGATTGACGATCATAATTTTGACTGGTTTTGGTGCGGAGAAGCACGAACATAGCATGCTAACTGCATGTGGTGAGTAGATTGGCGGGTGTGTCGGCAGCCGCTAGCCATCTACGACGGGCACACTAGTACTGGCAGGAGGCACGATGATGGCGGGTGGCTTTGGAATTGTCACAAAGCAAACACGTGACAAAAACAATTCAAACTCAGCCCGGGTCAGCCGTGTTTGCCGAACGCCCCAGACTCTGGCCCCAGACTCCGCCCCAGACTTTGGCCCCAGACTGGCCAGATCTCTGACATTCACTCTCTACCCATGTCAGGCCCTACCATAAGTACCCAACATCGCTGTGCACAACAATTCAGGAAACAATATTGCGTCCATTTTCTATCATTATTCCTATAATCTATCATCTGATGACTGGAAGACAATCATGAATTATAGAAAAATGAACATTGAAAACTGCTATCTCAACCGCTATCGAATCCGCCCATTAGGACTAGCCGCGGAAAGGGCCCCGGGTTGCATGAAGGAAATCAAACCATAACTTTTACTGACTGAATATATAACCAAGCTTACAAAGGCCCTTGGCGCTTCGTCGGAATGCTGTTTACAAGGAAAGCCGCAGCCGTCTGGCTTTCTCTTGCCTTTGAACGGGTTCTCACTGCACAAACACCTCTGTCAAGTCACGCGCCCTCATCCTTTTACCCGGTGGTCGAAAATGATCTTGGACAATGGAATCTTGATGAAGGACCTGCGGTGAACACGACAGGACATCTAGTGTTTGAAACCGCCAATTCCTTGCTTCAACACTGGGCAAATACCCGTCATCGTATTGGTATGTTTGAAAATATTGAACTCCAACCAGATGGGTTGCGACTTATCATTTACGTCCTGCAGGTCATACAATAATCCCAGGGACTATTCCCGTGGGCACGCACCTCTACCATGGAGCTCTCACCGGCCCCCATTTACCGACCGCCTTGGATTGGGTGGCTGTAGAGCCAGACCACTCCAAATTGTTCTGCAAAGGGTCAATCGAAACAGGGTGCTGGCACCTCACCCTTGCAGTCACTCGGCCGATGAAAGTGCTCTATTTTGACGGAAACAGCGCTGCGAAACTCTCTGGGGGCACTATGGATACCCAAGATCTCGTGGCATGGTCGGAAATGAAACCCGAGTGGTTGTGGAATGAAGAGCAGCGCATAAAGGATCTGTGTAAATGGGGTGAGAAGTATGGCGTGAACGGCTTTGTGAGGTTCGTTGGATGTTAAGACGCGTGCGCGCGAATGCTTGATGCTGATTTGTGACTCATAGGATGGAAATGAATTTGTGCGAATCCATACGTAGCCCCTTGGTGATTTGTTATTGACGACGGTCATAGTGAAATCATGATCTGCAACTTCACCTCTCACATGGAGATCGTCTCGTTCTTAAATCTCGAGAGCATTCGCATTGGGACCAGCACCGACCCGCCGCCGGTGGGCCCCCATACTGGTGAGCGACTGTGTTCAGTTTTTGACGTAGGTCTGATTTATTATCGGACATCAGTGTATCACGTTTTTGAATTATTGCATTCTGCTTCATGGCGCGAAAATTATCCAGGAGAAACCCGGATTATGCTTGATTTTTCTGGGCTTGTCTCTTTTTACGACACCGCTCTTGTTCCCTCCTTGGTGCCGCGCCGTGTAGGCTTGGACCGGTGGGATCACCGAGTGGCAGCAATATCATCGGAGGATATAGAACGCGTCCAAGACAGGCTAGCCCAAGCGCTAGCACTACCACCCGCGACAACCAGCGGCATTGACTGGAAAACAGTCTTACGCGTGGTTGTCGATCGATATGCCAGCCGCCTGGAGTTCATACAGCACCTTTTGAACCTGACGTTGGACGATGGGTCGATCTTTGACCACGCACAACAAATTCAGAGACAGCTGCGCGCCGTGCTTTTGCCCTACACTGTGTTTGCAGCTCTGCCTCCCAATACCTCCGTCACCGCCAACGCGACAAATTCGTGGGCTGCGCCAGTTTTTCGGGAATGTGCTGCATCGCACGCGGCCTCCATAGCGTATCGTGGAACAGCACTGACGCCCTCCGAACATCTACTCCTGCAGGCGGTGCGGGAAACTACGCATGAAATATGTCGCGTCGTCACGAAGATGTGGGCTTCCGGAATGAATTTTGGAGTCGACGCCTTTTATCCTCCGGAACAACGCCCTGAAGTCCATCACATACATACTCTCATGGGCGAATGGAAGGAGGACGTGACACAGTTAATTTCCTGGTTGGACTGGAGCGTGTGTGCGAAGTGCCGACCGGCCTGTGGTCTCGAGGTAAAAAAAAATCAAGTTACTTGTTTGCGAAATGACTGACCTCGTCGTGTAGGAGATGTGCTACTTGCCTACTTGGCCGTTTGGGTTTCCAACAGCCGGCGCACCACTTCAAGCCCAATGGGACAGTGCTTCTTTATGGCCGGACCCAAACAAAGGGGAATGGAAGAGACCACAACCCAAGTGTATCAGACGGCGGGAGCCATATGGTTTGTAGGATACACGACTCACATTACTGTTGACATATACACATCTTTTGTACAAAATTATTGCATTGGAATTTAAGCGCGCTGCGCTATACTTTAACGCATGTTATCATTCGAACGTTTTGATGTGTTGGCTCTTTTAAATTGTGATTTTTTTAAAAATCCGACATTGAGAGTGATACACTCTATGTAGGACAGTACTATGTAGTCCTGGAGCCCCGTGCTCCAAACTAAATTGTGATTGTCAAACGTAGTAAGTCACTCTCTCATCTCTTACATCGACTACAATATGAGTACAGACCAACAAATGCATTTGGCGGTAACTCGTCGCATCTGAACAAACCAGCACATCAGCTCGTGCCCGTCTTTTGCCAGATATTTTAACACCGCAGATGCTGTAGTCCTGACATCCTGCAGCCATTTTGCTTTATAGCATGGTCAATGACCCCTCAGACCACGATCTCATTCGATCATTGCTCTGACACCGGTGCACTCATAATATGATATAGAAAGATGACTCCGACTGGCAGGCCACGAAGGGTTCCTCTGGGGTAGCGTTTCACTCGCGTATTTGAACCGCCTAGGCACGGTCAGTTAATAGGTAACTTGACTTGACTTGCAAATTGGAGAGACCTTACAAAAATTATTTATGAAGGAACGACTGTTTTGGTCTGCCTATGGGAGACCGTCGCGGCCACTGATAAAAGTAGTCTGAAGGTAGAGATCAGGGAAACATTCAAGCCAAGATCTCTGACAGTCTTCTGAGTTCTCCACTCGCAGCATGAAAGACACTCACTCCTTGTGTGTTGATGTCTGAGCTTCTTGTGACCGTAGACACGATCAAGATGTGGAAAGGTATACTAGATCCAGTCAATCTATGATTAATGAGGGCAGATGCATATAGGATAAACGTCGCTGCAGATGTTGAATTATGATATTGAATAAAGTGGGCCGTACTACAGCAGAGGCTCCGGCCGCTGCGGAGGGTATGGAGCAACGACCCCCTCTGCTAATAATAAATATATTACACCACCCTTTCTAAATTACCTAATTATCGACTCGTGTGTCTTCGCCCCAACCTCCGACGACAAGTCTGCAAGTTTGAAGCTCGAAGCCTTGAAGTGCTTTCAAAGGTCCTCTCGCTCCCCCATAATTCTCAAGTGCATTCGAGAAATTGCGCAGAATGCCTACTGCAGTCAACGGTATAGCTACCAAATCCAATGCCAACGGAAAGGCCATTAAATCCAAAAACCAGCTTCGGCGAGCAAAGGCGAAAGAAAAGAAAGTCCTTGCCACTCAAACGACACCTGTGCGTTTCACATCTTAGTCTGAATTCGAAACAGTTCATTTATGGAATTGAATTGTGGCTGTAGGAGCTTAATGGGAACTCTGAAACGGTGAAACAAGAGGAGGATGGGCCATTTGGCAATGTCGAGTACGTGATTGAGCAGCTGGATGTCAAAGATCCAGCTCTTGTGGCCTTCTCCGACATTTTTGCACGTTTCCAGGCTCCTCAGGACTATGCAGAGGTGCGTCACGTAATGTCCACCCACTCCCTCCCTTAGTTCACGCAATATCTAGGCAAAGGATTCGGAACCCACAAAAGGGGAGGTTATCTACTCAGACGATGGTATGGAATCAGACGCCGGTTCAGACGCAGAGGAGAAGAAACCTCTTTCGAAAAAGAAACAACGCAAGATGGCCCGTTTGACGATTGCAGAGCTTAAGCAACTGGTGGCGAAACCCGAGGCAGTCGAATGGACAGATCCTTCAGCCGCTGACCCAAGATTACTGCTCCATCTCAAGAGTTACCGCAATACCGCTCCTGTTCCTGCGCACTGGAGTGCAAAACGAGATTACCTGCAAGGAAAGCGCGGTATCGAGAAGCCGCCTTTCCAGCTCCCTTCGTATATAGCAGATACGGGTATCGCAACAATGAGAGACGCAGTTAAAGAGAAGGAGGCTAACATGTCGTTAAAGGCCAAAACTCGTGAGCGGGTGCAGCCAAAGATGGGCAAGGTCGACATCGACTATCAAAAGCTGCACGATGCCTTCTTCAAGTTTGCAACAAAGCCAGTGGTTACTGGCTTTGGTGAGATGTAAAATGTTAATCCTTTTCATTCCACTCTCGCTTATTCATTTGCTTGTTAGGTACTATGAGGGGAAGGAGTTTGAAACGTCGTTGAAAGAGAAACGACCAGGAGATTTGTCGCCAGAGCTTGTTGAAGCGCTATCGATTCCGCCACTTGCACCACCACCTTGGCTAATTAGCATGCAAAGATTTGGACCTCCTCCGAGCTACCCGACTTTACGGATTCCTGGTCTCAATTCGCCCATACCTGAGGGGTGAGTGTGGCGCATTTCGATGAGCCCGAAGTCATTGATCACATCTTAAGCGCTCAATGGGGTTTCCATCCCGGTGGATGGGGTAAGCCACCGTTGGATGAGTATAATCGCCCTTTGTACGGCGATGTGTTTGGTGTGTTGCCGAAAGTCACCGATACGAACGTACGTGAGGGAGTTTTCTTCGAATGCCTTTCTCTTACACTATTCTTCACAGATTGGTGAACCAATTGACAAGAATACATGGGGAGAGCTAGAGCCGGAGGAAGGCAAGTTTATATATATCATTCTTATTGTCGCAAATGCTGAGAAAACCTGCAGAGGAGGAGGAAGAGGAAGAAGAAGAAACGGAAGAGGAGGACGAGGAAGAAACTACTGAAGGAGCACCAGTCGACGGCCTTCAGACGCCTTCCGGTCTGGAAACGCCATCCGGCATGGCCAGCGTTGTCTCCACTGTCGCTGGGGGACTCGAAACACCCGACTTCTTGGAGCTGCGGAAGACGTCGTCTAGGCATCCATCATCAGACACCTCAGAAAGCGGACCACGGTCACTGTATCAGGTTGTACCGGAGAAACAGACCTCCGTGCGCGGGCTCATGGGTAGTGAGCGTGGGTATGACGTCAGTCAAGTCACCAATCCGCAAAACCTTCCCGTGCTTGGGGAGGAGCGAGGAACGAAAGTACGTCAAAATGGTCTTTCAGATATTCCAATAAAGATATTGATCACTGTTACAGCGCAAGGCGAATGGTGTCGACATTTCTATTGACGCAGGCGAGATGGAAGGCATGACGGAGGATGAGCTACGGCGAAAGTACGAGCAACATTCACGAGGTTCGGCGGGAGTAGCGGGATCAAAAGAAGACTTCTCAGATATGGTAGCGAAGGAAATGGCGAAGAAGAAACAAAAGATGGATCGCGAGCGGGACTCAAAGAAGGGCAAGGAATTCAAGTTTTGATCTGGCCTCCAGCGTCTGCGCTATTCCTTGTACATTTGTTGTTTTCCTGCAGGCTTGTAGTATCCGTTTATCATTATATCTCTTTGTCTCATCTTTATGAAGTTACTGATTTAAGTTATGAGTGGTGCCTAGGCATTGATATTTGATGGAAATGATGATCCGACGCCATAGGTTTAGTAATGTCAAGGTTGTGTGAAGAGTAGGCTGTGCATTTCGGCGCCTAGGTAGTTGTCAGCTCTGATAAATCTGCTTGCAGTTAAACAGTGATTCAAGCTAGGCACGCGGCGCCTCCCCTTCCACTCGTTTCTCTCTCTTGTGTCGGATATCATATTCTTCGAGGAATGTCGCAAGTGAAGATGTTAGTCCTCCGATTCCTACTAGTGCCGCCACTCAACAACTACTTTCAGTGCGCTTCAGCCACCCCCAAACGTTGATTTTGTCGTCGGTCAGTGCAAAAACTGTCATGCTTGACCCTTTTTTACGACACAATACTCCTAGGCTATCCTGGGATACCACCCGCTGCGAAAGATCGACCTCAAGCAGCAGTCAAAGGTGTACGTGCTCGCTCTACATAACAAATGAGTTGGCTTTTTATATCTGTCAGGCCGTCGAGGTGCGCGTGGGGCCTCAGGGCGTCAAAGCAAAATGGGTCCGTGTCGAGCTCAAGAAGATCGAAACACTCCCTGGCGGTGGCCAGACGAACTCTTACTTTGACTTTGTTGGCTCGAGTCCGATAAATCTATGGCAGTCGAGCGAAGAATACGGGTTATTGCAGTCAGTGAGTGGTGTATCCATCCCTGTGTAAACATGTCGGGCGCTGAGAGCTAGCGATAGCGAGACCTGCCATTCCATATTCGTATACCTGAGTCCATTCCGCCAAGCATTGCCCTTGAAAGAGGCGGTGAGTGGCTGCGCAAACACAATGTTTGTTATCTGATGGTGTCTCTTTGTATAGCTGGTATCCGCTATGAGTTAGTCGCGACTGTTTGTACTCTTGGGAAGAAGTGGGTCTTCCAAATTAGATCTTGAGTCGCGTGGGTTGACTTGCTATCTGCAGAGGTTTCTTCCGTCGCCGTAAAACTGTTGTAACATCACAAGCCACCACTATCATTATTGACAAGCACGAACTCCACTCAACGTGGCCTGTATACGCACAAGCAGAATCACGCAGCGTCAACCAAGAGGGTGTACATCTCACAGTAGAACGCCAACGAACATGCTTTGGACCAGGCGACCGCGTGTCTGTCATGGCTATCCTCAAATCCGACTCAGTGCATCCAGTTATTGTCCGTGGATTCGAGTTTTCTCTCAAGGAAACAACCATATTTCGTGCTAGTACTCAGTCTGGCCAGACTGGCAAGCGTAATGGTCCCCAAGTCAAAACTGGGCTGGTTGGCGAGCAAAAGGTGCCCCTCAATGTCACGTTGTTTGGTGGCACGCAGCACAAGGCGGAACTTGGATGTTTGATCCCAAACACACATACTACTACCACGCTTAACGCTGCAAGGCACATTGACATAACATATACAATCTTAGTCAAGGCGTGGTTTGGTTCGATGCAGGCAGTTTTCATAGAGCTGCCTGTTATTGTCTCGAACTGGCCAAGGTAAGGACTTCAGTCAATATTCTATAATATATACCTAACTGAGATACAGGAGCGTGTCCGAGGAAGCCGTTAGGTACGCAATCCTCGCTGTTACGACTGATCTATACTAAAAACCTCTCAGGCGTATCGGTGTCGCCCCAAGCCTTTGCATGACCCCATCAAGCACTGCATCCACGGCCCTGGCTCGCCCTCTCACCGCCAACTCACAGATTTCTGATTACAACTCCTCCGCTCAAGGGCATGGGCGCACAGCCCTGACACCTCCTGTCTCATCCATCAAGTACAATACTACCCCCAACGCACACAATGGTGATCTCCAGTACGACGATCTTGAAGTGGATGAGATCGGCGCTCTTCAGAGTCACCAGTCGCGTGTGCCAGGCACAATAGACCACCCAGGCTACAGCTCATCAGCGCAAATTCCCATGGGTAGCATTCAGGAGGACAGCGCTCTCGTCGTGCGCCCTGTCGGTGGCTCGGGCCGTAGACGACGTGGTTCGGCTGCTGCAGGGACGCAAAACCGTCTCACAATCACTAATATCAGCGATCGGGATGCAGAAGTACGGGAGGCTGTGGAACAAGCACAGTTAGCTGCCAGACAACAACAGCCGACGACGCCGTCGATAAGGGGTCAACGTTCGTGGCTCTCCGCCGAGGAAGAAAAGAGGAAGCTGTATGAGAGTGCAAGGGCTAAGGTTGAGCAGGTCCAAGGTAGTGCTGTCATGGCCCCACAATCCAGTGAAACAGTGAGTAAATACTGGTTAACATTCCAATCTTCTCCGCTAACCTTCGTTGCAGTCCTCACAACAGAAAGGTTCTCCTTCGTCCCGTGCTGCCTGGCCAACTGCCGAAGAAGAGAAAATTCGTCTGTTCGACAAAGCCCAAGCCACTGCCAAACGTACTCAAGCACTTGGTGCCTCGAGCCACAGCCGAGAGAGTTCGGAAGCCAATGGCTCGCTTGGACTCTCGAAACCTTCTCGTAGCTTCAGTGCTCTGTCAGCAGGTGCCGCCCTTTACCAGCACGCGGTATCTTCCATGAATCAGAACCCCAACACAAGCCCCAATACCAGCGCGAATGTTAGCCCCGCGCCCTCACCACCTCCTTCGACTTCCCCCAAGATTGTTCCACACTACCCGTCCGCTGAGGAGGAGAAGGCTGCCTTAAAGCGATACCAAGAGGCCAAGCTCGCCGTCGATCGGAGCCAGAACACCCAGTATGCGACTCGCGAAGGAATCTCATCATCCTCGGCAGCACCCGTTGCTTACGATACCCTCTACCCCTCATCCAGTATTTCTCGGAGCATGTCCTACGGCGCACAGCCAAGTGGGTCTGATATGCCTCCGCCGTTTGACGGGCCGAACGGTCAGCCGCAATATCTGAATGAAAAGGAGAAGTTGAGGAGGCACCACGAGGCACAGGATGCGGCCGCCATGGCTGCACAAAGTCCTGCTGACATGTCGCCCTCATACACCGCTTCCCCATTGTACTCACCACCCGCCCAATCTTCTGCAACTAGCGCCCTGTCAGAGAAGGAAATCCTCCGGCGGAAGTTTGAGGAACAAGATGCTGTAGCACTCTCCCAGCAGCAGCCTCTGCCTCCCCCTCCACGGACCGTCAATGGCTCAAGCCTCCCGCCTCCCCCTGTTGCATCTGGTGTCAGTGTCTTCAGACCACTCACAGCAGCCGAAGAAAAGGCACAGCTACGTGCCAAATACGCCGCCGAGGAACAGCAGGCTAATGGCAATGTATCCGCATCTGCGTCAGGTTTCATCCCTCACCACCGTTCGCCATCGAGTACCGCTCTCTCGCCACCGCCTCCTCCACCGCTCATGCCACGTCCGCCAGCTGAGTATATCCAGGAGACTCAGGAGGAGGATGCTCGCGTGCGGTATTACGACAGCATAAGCATGGGAACTGATAATTCGCCCATGCGGGTCGGGTCTCCGACGGCGAAACCTGGGATACAGCTCGACATCCGCCCGTTCACACCATTCTGTGTTGGGCTGTATGACCCAAGTAGTCCTGCAGCACAGCGACCCCCACCGCCACCTCGCTTGCCGCCGCAGAATTGAGTTCTGCATTATGAATAACCATCTCAGCGATTTATTTCTTGCATTTTTACTACAAGCTGTTAATGAATTTTCCTCATTCTTACGGATTGTACCACTGACAAGTCGGTCAGTGTATTTCTGTCTATCGTTACATTTTTCGACATATTACAGCACTACATATAACGGTAACGTTATAATAACACGGAGTGGTAGCAGTATCATTATAGCTCTACAGTGTTTTGACATTCCTTACGCACATCATGTCGCCCATCCTGCTATTTATTCATCTTTTCCTTTTAGTCCTACTTCCTGCTGATGATGATGTCGATTCTGTTGGACCTGAGAGTGAATCAACATCCGGTATGTCTGATTTGCGTTTGCGGCCTCGCGTGGCGTTCGCACTTTGGGTTGTTTGCATCAAAGACGTGGCCATGTCCACGCCGCCATCTTGAGAAGCAACCCCGTCAAGGAATGCATGCATCTCTTCACTTGGCACTTTTTTGTCTACGCCTGCTCCACGCGCCGTTGACGAATCCAGCTTGTCTGCTAACCTCAAGCTCTCTATATCTGGATCTTCCTCACCCTGGCCCGTATGCCCAGCCGCATCATGCGCCAGATCCATCCCGTTAAGATATGAGCCAATGTCGAAAGAATCCTGCCCCGAACCTACCCCATAGGGGTCATCGAGATGCGGCTGTGCGCCGTCAGTAGCGTCAAAAGTCGACGGGTCAAAGCCAAGGCTCTGAATAAGGGAATGAATGTTTGTCTCTAGCGAGTCAACATCTGTGTTGATCTCGTGTGCTGTAGAGTAGGTCTTCTGCAGGTGATCATCATGTGCTTCGAAAGCTGCTAGCTCAGCACCACCATTTTGCGAGAGGAGAGCGTATGGACTAGAGTAGTCGGTCTGGAACGTGGGGGGGTCGTACGGCATTAGTTGTGCTGGATTGGCGTTTGTGTGCTGCTGGGGCAACTGGGCTTGCGGCTGCGGCTGGGGTTGTGGCTGGGCGGGGAAAGGCTGCTGCATAATGGATTGTGGTATGATTCCTTGCGTGTGTCCATCTCCTGGAAACGAGAACCCACCCCCGCCAAGAGCAGCTATCAGTTTCTGCATCTGCACAGGCGATGAGAGCACCTGGGATAGTGCAGCATGGATGAGGGCATCATTCTGTGGGGAAGGCGGAGGGGATGTTGTAGTCAGGGAGGTGAAAGCAGGTGCAGAGACTGAGTGGTGAATCGGCGCAGGGCGAGGGAGGGCGGTATTTGGCGAGGTGGGTAGAGCGGTATTTATATTTGATGGGTTTAGATGGATGTCATTGGCTGTAGTGGTGGCGCTGATTGGGGCGGTGTTGGAGCATGGCGTGGTATTTGCATCTGCTGAGGGAGTTGGGGCATCAGGAAGAGAGGGTTCGATGGATGCAAATCGGGGTGAAGCATTGCACGAAGGACCATACTCAGATGGGATAGCAGAAGGTGTGTCCAGAGATGCAAAAAAATCTGCAAAATCATGTAAACAGGGCGTCAATGCCGAGACATACATGTAAATGGAGGACGTACCCATCTCAGAAGACTTTGCACTATCTATGCTGGTCCTCTGTTGGTCCTCCATGATCTCAGTAATGTCGACACCCTTCTTTGCACCACTCCCTCCGCCACTGCGTCCATCGCCAATCATCAACCGCTGTGGTTTCCTCGCGACGATCTCACTCCCCTCACCACCACTGACAACCCCACCTCCACCTATATCATCCTTGCGTATTGGATTGTCTGCATGACCGAACACTCCAGCAAGGAATTTGAGGATACGGTTAATGGTGTCCTGGTGTTTCTTATGCCTCTCACGAGCAGCGATGGCTTCCTGCCAAAGATGTTGGTTGGAAGACTTGAGGTCGTTGAGGTCAGCAGAGATGGCGGCTTGGTGTCTTTTGATGGCTTGAATACCATTCACGATTGAGTTCATGTCCATTAATTGGCCAGGGGTCAAGGCGCCGGCAGACGCAGCTGCGCCCAGGTCTTTATTGGGAACTTCAGCGACGGCAGAAATGACGTCAGAGGTGGATGCGGTCTGCTTCTTTCGCTGGATAAGGCAGAGCATATCCGGTTGGCCACGGAGGAAATGGGGGTGCTCGAAGTTCCAGAATTCGGTATCAGAATCCGAGCGGAGTACACCTTGTTGGAGATGAGGGATTTTGTGAAAGCCGTACATGTTGAGTTGGCGGACAAATGAGGAGAAGTTCTTGTGTTTGAACCAGCGTCCTAGGACTTCGCTTGCGAAGCGCTCTTGGTCGAGGACTATGAGTGTGTCAAATTCGTTGAATATTGGATAGGGACAGACTGGCGCTAGGACGTACCAAAGAAGGAGTCACCGGTGTCAGACCATCGAATGAGATCATGGTCTGATGGATCATTAACCATCCTATAAAGCAAGATGGTTGTAGGATGTCAGGACTACAGCATCTGTGAGATTAGATTTGACGAAATACGCACTCGTATAATTTCTGGAGAAAGGCGGGCACAAGCTGACGTGCTGGTCTGTTCAGATGCGATGAGCTAGCTCTGGGAGCTACCGCCAGATGCATTTGTTGGTCTGTACTCATATTGTAGTCGATGCAAGAGACTAGAGTGTGACTTTGCTTTTGACAATCACAAAGAGCCAACACGTCAAAACATGAACCTTCTTCAAAGTACATACGTCACGCGCGCTTATATAAACTCCCTGCACAAAAACTACATACAAAAAACGTGTATATGTCAGCAATAATTAAAAACTATATGGCTCCTGTCGTCTGATGCACTTGGGCTGTGGTCTCTTCCATTCCCCTTTGTTTGGGTCTGGCCATAAGGAACCACTGTCCCATTGGGCTGCGCGGGTTGTTGGGAACCCAAAGGGCCAAGTAGGCAAGTAGCACATATCCTACACGAGGTCAGTCATTTCATAAACAAGTAACTCGATTTTGTTACCTCGAAACCACAGGCCGGTCGGCACTTCACCCACACGCTCCAATCCAACCAGGAGATTAACTGCGTCACATCCTCCTTCCATTCGCCTATGAGAGTATGTATGTGATCAACTTCGGGGTGTCGTTCCGGAGGATAAAAGGCGTCGACTCCAAAATTCATTCCGGAAGCCCACATCTTCGTGACGACGCGACATATTTCATGCGTAGTTTCCCGCACCGCCTGCAGGAGCAAACGTTCGGAGGGCGTCAATGTTGTTCCACGATACGCTATGGAGGCCGCGTGCGATGCAGCACATTCCCGAAAAACTGGCGCAGCCCACGAATTTGTTGCGTTGGCGGTGACGGAGGTATTGGGAGGCAGAGCTGCAAACACAGTGTAGGGCAAAAGCACGGTGCGCAGCTGTCTCTGAATTTGTTGTGCGTGGTCAAAGATCGACCCATCGTCCAACGACAGGTTCAAAAGGTGCTGTATGAACTCCAGGCGGCTGGCATATCGATCGACCACCACGCGCAAGACCGTTTTCCAGTCAATGCCGCTAGTGGTCGTGGGTGGTCGTGCTAACGCTTGAGCTAGCCTGTCTTGGACGCGCTCTATATCCTCCGGTGATATTCCCGCCACTCGGTGATCCCACCGGTCCAAGCCTACACGGCGCGGCACCAAGGAGGGAACAAGAGCGGTGTCATAGAAAGAGACAAGCCCAGAAAAATCAAGCATAATCCGGGTTTCTCCTGGATAATTTTCGCGCCATGAAGTAGAATGCAATAATTCAAAAACGTGATGCACTGATGTCCGAGAATAAATCGGACCTACGTCAAAACATGGACACAGTTACTCACTACTATCAGGGTCCTCTGGCAGATATGGCCGGTCGCTGCCGATACGAATGCTCTCGAGATTTAAGAATGAAACGACCTCCATGTGAGAGGTGAAGTTGCAGATCATGATTTCACTATGACCGTCGTCAATAAAAAATCACCAAGGGGCTACGTATGGATTCGCACAAATTCATTTCCATCCTATGATTCCCAAATCAGCATCAGGCATTCACGCGCACGCATCTCAGCATCCAACGAACCTCACAAAGCCGTTCACGCCATACTTCTGACCCCATTTACACAGGTCCTTTATGCGCTGCTCTTCATTCCACACCCACTCGGGTTTCATTTTCGACCATGCCACGAGATCTTGGGTATCCATAGTGCCCTCAGGGATTTTCGCAGCGCCGTTTCCGTCAAAATAGAGCACTTTCATCGGCCAAGTGACTGCAAGGGTGAGGTGCCAGCACCCTGTTTCGATTGGCCCTCGACAGAAAATTGTGGAGTGGTCTGGCTCTACAGACACCCAATCCAGGGCGGTCGGTAAATGGGTACCGGTGATAGCTCCATGGTAGAGGAGAGTGCCCACGGGAATAGTCCCTGGGATTATTGTATGACCTGCAGGACGTAAATGATGAGTCGCAACCCATCTGGTTGGAGTTCAATATTTTCAAACATACCAATACGATGACGGGTATTTGCCCAATGTTGAAGCAAGGAATTGGCCGTTTCAAACACCAGATGTCCTGTTGCGTTCACCGCAGGTCCTTCATCAAGGTTCCATTGTCCAAGATCATTTTCGATCCCCGGGTAAAAGGATGAAGGCGCGTGACTCGACAGAGGTGTCTGTGCAGTGAGAACCCGTTCAAAGGCAAGAGAAAGAAGCCAGACGGCTGCGGCTTTCCCTGTAAACGGCATTCTGACGGAGTGCCAAGGGCCTTTGTAAGCTTGGTTATATATTCATTGAGCGTATCTATAAAGTTATAGTTTGATTCTCCGCGGCTAGCACTGATGGGGGCGGCGAACTTGATAGCGGTTGAGATAGCAGTTTTCAATGCTCATTCTTCTATAATTCATGGTTGTCTTCCAGTCATCAGATGCATATAGGAATAACGATGGAAGATGGACGCAATATTATTTCCTGGATTCCGCCCAGGTTATGCGCAACGACAATCACGGGGTACTTAGTCTGCCATCACGGTAGTCAGAAGGAACGATCAGTTCATTCTAGGCTGAGGTACCCACGCGTTTGACTTTCATCCGACTTGGTCCCGTTTGTCACGATGTCACGATTGCTTATTCCGTGACATATTCTGACATAATTACTTCAAATGTCGGCTTTGAGCTAGATAAGGGCATGTCACATTCAAACTGAGTGTGACATGATCACAGCCCTATCATAGCCAATAGGAAGCCACACATGTTGCCGCTGCCAGTTTCAGGGTTTTGTTTAATGAAAAATGGAACTTATATACAGCCGTATACCCGTGTCATTGCCTAATAGTACCGGTACCCTGGTCATTAGCATGATGGTTTTCTTCTTTTTCTTTCTCGAATAACTGGCTCAGTGAAGTACATACATCACGCGCGCTTAAACTCCCCTGCGATAATTTTACAAAAACTACATACAAAAAACGTGTATATGTCAGCAATAGTGCATGCATCCTAAAAACCATATGGCTCCCGTCGTCTGATGCACTTGGGCTGTAGTCTCTTCCATTCCCCTTTGTTTGGGTCTGGCCATAAGGAACCACTGTCCCATTGGGCTGCGCGGGTTGTTGGGAACCCAAAGGGCCAAGTAGGCAAGTAGCACATCTCCTACACGACGAAGTCAGTCATTTCGTAAACATGTAACTCGAT
Organism: Suillus plorans; assembly: GCF_016647745.1. Taxonomy (NCBI): domain Eukaryota; kingdom Fungi; phylum Basidiomycota; class Agaricomycetes; order Boletales; family Suillaceae; genus Suillus; species Suillus plorans. The sequence continues at coordinate 85,451 of NW_024537457.1, read as the reverse complement.
TTTGTTACCTCGAAACCACAGGCCGGTCGGCACTTCACCCACACGCTCCAGTCCAACCAAGAGATCAACTGCGTCACATCCTCCTTCCATTCGCCTATGAGAGTATGTATGTGATCAACTTCGGGGTGTCGTTCCGGAGGATAAAAGGCGTCGACTCCAAAATTCATTCCGGAAGCCCACATCTTCGTGACGACGCGGCATATTTCATGCGTAGTTTCCCGCACCGCCTGCAGGAGCAAACGTTCGGAGGGCGTCAATGTTGTTCCACGAGACGCTATGGAGGCCGCGTGCGATGTAGCACATTCCCGAAAAACTGGCGCAGCCCACGAGTTTGTCGCGTCGGCGGTGACGGAGGTATTGGGAGGCAGAGCTGCAAACACAGTGTAGGGCAAAAGCACGGTGCGCAGCTGTCTCTGAATTTGTTGTGCGTGGTCAAAGATCGACCCATCGTCCAACGTCAGGTTCAAAAGGTGCTGTATGAACTCCAGGCGGCTGGCATATCGATCGACCACCACGCGCAAGACCGTTTTCCAGTCAATGCCGCTAGTGGTCGCGGGTGGTCGTGTTAGCGCTTGAGCTAGCCTATCTTGGACACGTTCTATATCTTCCGGTGATATTCCTCCTACTCGATGGTCTCCCCGGTCTAAGCCTACACGGCGCGGCACTAAGGAAGGAACAAGAGCGGTGTCGTAGAAAGAGACGAGTTCAGAAAAATCAAGCACAATCCGGGTTTCTCCTGGGTAATTTTCGCGCCATGAAGCACAATGCACCGATTCAAAAGCGTGACGCACTAATGTCCGAGAATAAATCGGACCTACATCAATATATGGACATGATCACTCACTAGCATCGGGGCCCACTGGCAGACCCGTATCCCCTTCGATGTAGAAGCGAGTGGTCTCGATATTTGCGAACGAGACGACCTCCATGTGAGAGGTGAAGTTGCAGATCATGATTTCACTATGACCGTCGTCAATAACAAATCACCAAGGGGCTACGTATGGATTCGCACAAATTCATTTCCATCCTATGATTCACAAATCAGCATCAGGCATTCACGCGCACGCATCTCAGCATCCAACGAACCTCACAAAGCCGTTCACGCCATACTTCTGACCCCATTTACATAGATCCCTTATGCGCTGCCTTTCATTCCACACCCACTCGGGTTTCATTTCCGACCATGCCACGAGATCTTGAGTGTCCAAAGTGCCCTCAGGGAGTTTCGCAGCGCTGTTTCCATCAAAATAGAGCACTTTCATTGGCCGAGTGACTGCAAGGGTGAGGTGCCAGCACCCTGTTTCAATTTTCCCTCTGCAGAAAAGTATGGAGTGGTCTGGCTCTACAGACACCCAATTCCGGACGGTCGGTAGATGGGGACCGAAGAGAGCTCCATGGTAGAGGAGAGTGCCCACGGGAATAGTCCCTGGGATTATTGTATGACCTGCAGGACGTAAACGATGAGTCGCGACCCATTTGATTGGAGTTCAAACATACCAATACGATGACGGGTATTTGCCCAGTGTTGAAGCAAGGAATTGGCCGTTTCAAACACCAGATGTCCTGTCGCATTCACCGCAGGTCCTTCATCAAGGTTCCATTGCCCAAGATCACTTTCGATCCCCGGGTAAAAGGATGAAGGCGTATGACTCGACAGAGGTGTCTGTGCAGTCAGAACCCGTTGAAAGGCAAGAGAAAGCCAGACGGCTGCGGCTTTCCTTGTAAACAGCATGAAGCGCCAAGGGCCTTTGTACGCTTGGTTATATATTCAATGAGCGCATCAGTTACAGTTTGATTCGCTTTACGCAACCTTTTCCGCAGCTAATACTAATGGGGGCGAACGCCGAACTCGATAGCGGTTGAGATAGCAGTTTTCAATGTTCATTCTTCTATAATGCATGGTTGTCTTCCAGTCATCAGATGATCGACAATAGAAATAACGATGGAAGATGAACGCAATATTATTCCCTGAATTCCGCCCAGGTTGTGCACAGCGACAATCACGGAGTACTTAGTCTGCCGTCACATAGTCAGACCTCCATCAGAAGGAACGATCAGTTGAATTTATTCTAGGCTGAGGTACCCACGATCCGGTGGATGTCACGGTCATCAGCATGAAGTTTTTTTTTTCGAAATCAGGGTATAGACAATGACACGGGTATACTGTATAATAGCTGGATGATGTTGCTTCCTAGTATTGTCTATGGAGCCATGCTTCTATTTGTGCCTATTTGGTTTGTAAAGTCGATGTACTTCAACGTCAACGTGAGTAGAAGGGCAGTTTCAATATTCATCTATAGTTCAGGGCGATAATTGTGTTACAGCCATCCACACGTAGTATTTATACACAAACCAACCAACGTAGGAATGCAGATATGTAGAATTGGAGAATGAAAAAGAAATAGCAATATTTCCTGCACTGGCCCTCTGAAACCACGAAGGTGCTTGCCCAAACGGGGAAAAAGTAAGTAACGAGCGTGACTTTGAAAGAAGCGCGACGAGGGGTATCATCGGAAAGGAATGGGTTGTAATTGTCTGGCAAATAACCTGGCGCATGGTGTGGCAGAAGAATAGATAGACAACAGAAAGGAATAATTTCATTCGATATGCAACAAAGCAGGTCGTGAGCGGGGTCGTAAGTGTGCTTTTAATTGAAGGTGCCCATGCTGGACGGCGGTGTTTGCTGGTATACTTGGTACATATATGCCTGGTAGAGGTGCTGGGGGACATTCTGAGTATTGAAGCCTGGCTGACCCATGTTAAGGATGCTACCAGGTGCAAGATTGGGAGATTGATTGCCGTATGGGATGGCAGAGATGGGAGTGGGAGTCATGGAAGGAGGAATCGAGGGAAGTCCGCCATTACGACGAATAGTAGAGGTACGAGGGCTGCTCATGTCCGGAGAGCGAAGGGCAAAAGGATTGAAAGGATCCGAGGAAGGCGAAAACGCAGAAGGTGGCTGAGAGATACGGGCGCGTGGTGCGGGAGCTTGACCATATGCAGGATCAATATGCAGTTGCGGGGGCCCAGACTGGGGATTCTGCCCACCCATCTGCAACGCAGCCATCATCGAAGCCAAACCCTGATCATTCGAAGGGTAGCCTGACGGAAGGCCAGGCACTCCATAGTGATTCGGGTTTTGACCCTTCTTGCCAGGCGGACCATTAGTGGTGTACGTGGGCTGGTAGTTTGGGATGGGAAGACCAACTTCTTCAATCAGCCGACGATACGCCTGGGTAGCGATAACCTTGAGCTCGATTAATACCCGCTTAGTGGCCTCGATATAGGTTGGCTTGTCAATAGGGTCGATGAACGGGCTAGTTAGGATCTTGTGCACAACCGCGACACCGTTCACTTGATCACCCAACACGTCAGTGAGAACATGGTCACCGGGAGACGAGAATAACGCCTGGACGATTTGACGAGATGCTTCGAACTCGATCTTCTGGTTGACAATCCTAAGAACAGTTAAAGATGCCAATTTGTGCGTGCACAGATGCGATAGATGAGGTGTGAAACGAGGCGCGAGAAGGTTGTACCGTGAAGGGAAAGAAGACGTGTCAAGCAACCATGTCAGCAGCAGCGCGCCGTTAGGGTTCGTCGCCAGAGGAATAGAGTTCAAGATCACGGCAGTAGCAATACGACGTTGCTGGCTCAACGTGATATGCGGGCTCTCAAGACATGCTCTCATGCTGCGTGCACCGAAACGACCTTGTGCGATCTCCCACATACGATCGACCATAGCGTCGAAGATGAAATCGTTAGCAGGAGCCCCGAAACGTAGACAACACCTAATAATTGCTCAGTTATCAATGATACCGACAAGGAAACATCGTTGCACGTACTGAACCACATAGTTACCAAACTGATCAAGTAACAATGGTGGAGCATAAGCCCTCAAATTTTGTACGATGAGCCCGACCTCCTCGGGAGTCTGGACACACTCGATGATCTTCTGTGCAGCCCAAGTACCGTTCTTGTGAATGCCGATCATCGCCAAGTGAGGCGTGATTCTCTCTAGCATCGCGAACCGTGGCACAGAAGAGCACTTTTCAAACAGCTTTTGTACGACCTGCAGCACACCCAGGTAAGCCACAGCAACCGAACTCGGCGTGGGGATACCCACCGTGTTGCCCAGCCAGTCCGAGGCCAAGTCGACAATCTCGCCATCCAAAAAGTCACCAGCAACTTGATCAGTTTCCTCCACGGTCATTGTCCCAGAATCCAGCCTTTTCCGGAGTTCACGCAATTTTGAAGCATCCCAGCGCCTGTTGTTAGGTCTCTCAGAAACAAGTGGAATCGTTGTGTAATACATCGTCGGGGGGCGGAACTCTGTGAACCCTGTGTCAGAGGCCCCCTGACATCAGTGGCCGAAAAACACGTACCAGACAACGACTGAATATCAAAGTCAGCATCAGGGCTACCGGCCGTCAACTCTTTCATGATCATCTGCTGCTCCGTGACCGACGGCAACCAGCCAGCAGGCTTCGACAAACCATCAGAAACATACGCGATATTATGCATGCCAGAGCCAATCATGCTAAGCAAGAGATTCGAGCGATAGTTCTCCACCTGACCACCAAGCACTTGCTGATCTGCTGGAATAGTGGACGCGCCCTTCACGCTGCGAAGAGCATGGATAGTGGCTCCGACGCTCAAATCACCAATACCCTGCACTGCAACGCTGGGACTGTCATCTTGCGTTCCGTTTCCTTCTTGACCATTCTTGACAGGGACCTTGGCAAAGCCGATACGAATAGCACCAACGTCGCTGCCAAGGACATCACGACCATTCAAGGCCTTCCTGGCACGCACAGCGTCATCCAGACGTTCAAAGTTAACTACCCACATGATTAAATATCAACACACTTCACGAGACTTAACACTCACTGAATCCACAATTTTTATGCGTCAACACCCGTGCGGATTCGATAGGTCCATAAGGACTGAAGACGCTCAAGATCGTTGCAGGTGTCGTAGTGCTCGGAATAGACCCAATCCACAACGCACGAGTAGGCGTAGATTGCAGCTGCGCGTCTAACCCACCAAGGCCAGGACTGCTGGCCTTGCTCAAGCCACTAGGAGACGTAGCACCAGAGTTTGTAACAGTCGTGCCCTTGGCAGGGGCAACCGGAGCACTGTCCGCCTTCCCAAAGCCAATGCGTACGGTCTGCCCGTTTGGCATACCGATGTTCCCACCTAGACGGTTGAGCACATCGTCTTTGGCTCGAATAGCATCCGCTTGATCAACAAAATTAACAAAACCGCACTCCTGGAACCAATCAAAACATCAGTATCTCCTCGTCCAAACAATCTCAATCACGTACCTTCTCCGGCAAAAGCCTTAAACTCTCAATAGCACCATACGGCGCAAACACATGAATAAGCTGCTCGCTCGTGACAGCGCTATCCAAATTCCCAATCCACAACGACCGCGTAGGGGTCTGGATCTGCGAGTTATTGTTCGCCTCGGTCTTGGGGGACACGGCCCTCCCCTGCGAATTGGGCGCAGCAAGGTACGACGACGCACGACTTAACTCGCCATTAGGGAAATGCACTGTCGGCGAAGACGTCCCCCGCGCGCTCGACATCTTCGCATCGCTCTTCAAAATCCCAGCCGGATTAGACAGATTTGCAAGACTCCCACTCGCAGCCGCAAGATCGTTGAGATAGGGGGATTGAGCTTCACTAGTCGTGGCGCGGCGCTGAAGGGTACGAATGGGATCATCAAGCGTTCCTACGGAAATTGCTCTGGGTCGGGATGAGAGAGCGCTCGCAGGCGTTAGATGGTCGCCCTGCTTGAACCCCTTCGCCACGTATGACGAGTGGAAGAGACTAGCGTCTGACATGGAGCCATCGTACAGACCCAACCGTTGACGTTCGTACGGCTGAGCATCATGCCCATCAAAGTACTCCTCTTCCTCCTCCGCATTAGGGGTGGCGAGGAGAGACGAAGCGCCGGACGAGCGCGTACGATACGGGTTTGAAACCGTACTGGCCCTCAAGCGTGGTGGATTAGCGAGGTTCCCGGCGATAGCAGCCTGCGCCTGAGTCCGTAGCTCAGATATAGTAGCAGCAGGTGGTGGTCGGAGACTATCATCCAAGCCAAGGTAATCCAAGGTATGAACATCAAAATCATCGACCGAATCCGCGGACGTAACGGAGCGTAACTCATCCAGAACAGGAAAGTTGGATCCCGATCCATTGGCGGAGGATAACCATGACGATGAGAAGATAGACGGGCCGAATGCGTTGGAAAGACCGGCGGAAGGCAGCGTTAATGAACCTGACCTCAAGCGACTGTTGCGCTCGGAGCCGACAGATATGGGAGCTGCCTGTGGAACCGCTACAGTTGTGGTATGCCGAATGCTAGGACGCGGGGGTACGAGAATGCTAGGAGGCGTGTTAGCGGCCTGCCTCTGTTGCAACTGTTCGGCAAACGATTCCGTCGAAGGAGCAGCACTGCTCAGAGTATTAGATGCAGCAGCGAAGCGCTGTGCAGCGAGATGGACATCAGAAGGCAGCGTTCCGGCTCGCGCTCTCCTAAAACCTGGTGGATAATTAGAAGCAGATGTGGTAGAATCATCACTGGGGGAAGCGACGGTGGTGAAGTCATTTGGGGGAGAACCGCTCGGAGGAAGAGCGCGCAGCGCAGGTGGCCTATATCTAGCACCGTTCAGCCGTTCTTCCGCCTGGATCTCCCGTGCCCTGTTCACAAGCGTGGTAAACGAAGCAGATCGGCTAAAAAAGCTAGGAAAAATGAGACGTACCTCTTTGCATAAGCAGCAGAAGGAGCTGGAGGAGGGGTCTTTCCCGAGGAGACTCGTGAATAGGAGCCATTGTTGTCAGAGGCAGATAAAGACATTATAGGGCTTATTTTGGTGGAATTAGGATTAGCGTTGGGTGGATGGGATGATTAACGGACGACTGGTCCGTTGTTTTTGTCGTGCAAATGATAAGACTTGATGCCCAAGCTGGACCTATGATTGAGATGCGAGCCTAGACGAGCAGGGTCGTTTCGTTCGTTTTCGCGGTGGCAGTCGCGAAGCGGGTCGAGACGTGAATTAGCCTGTCACAAAAAAAAAGAACGGAATAGAAAAAGCCAAAAAAAAAGAGTTAAAGCAAGGATATTGGATTGGACAGTCAGTCCAGAGAGGATGTACTTTAGAAAGCCTGGCGACTGGGACCAGAGAAATATGCAAGTACTAAGTAAGATGATGCTACAAATTCAGCGGTTGGGAGAAACCTTGAAAGAAATCCCACTCTAGCTTTTCACACTCCGCTATTCTTCCCATCATGAAACTTACGAATAATTTCCTTGTTACCCTTGTGTTACGCCCAAGATTCTTGTTCGTCCACCGCATCAGAAAAGAAACTAGTAAATATCCGAGTACTGCCTCAAGCGCAGTTTACTATCTGGAGCACGTTGATTGGTGATTGATCATCATGATTTGTTTAAACGCTTCCTGATTACTGTATGTGTACCACAAGCGAGTAAACTATGAGTGGGGGCTGTGAGCTATAACATACAAACGAAAGCTGTCGCAAGACAAAAAATGGAGGACGAATGTGTATGATGCAATCGACCCCATGCTCGCAAAAAAGTAAAAGTAAAAGGGCGAGCGATAGGGTTGACTGGTGAACCTAGAATACTTGGCGCATCTTTGCGCAAAGAGGTATATGAGAGAGACGGGTCGATAACTGATACAGCTCTAACGAACGAAGCTAGCAAAAAAAGCAACAAAAAATCAGTCCAGAACGAAGACCTGCAAGCAAGCGGTCAAGCAAAAGAGGGGGGCTTGAGACCTGATGGACCTTGCAGTGATGAAAATGAGTCGAGCAAATGCATGTCAAAGCAGTTCGAATGTCGGTCGAGTGATGACCGAGAGTTGATGGAGTAGCAAAAATGATGGTGGAGTTTCGGACCCCGATCAAACCTCACGCATGTCTCGGCCCCCTCATCCGGGGCCGCACACCCCGCGTGCGAGCAACAGCATCCGCAACCCGTTTTGACCGCCTCAACGAACGGCCATCTTTCAAACTCCTTGGCTCCTCTTCCACGATCTCCACGTCCACGTCAGCATCAGCGTCCGTGTCTTTATCGCATTGGTCTGCGTTGTCATCACGCTCCCCGTCTGCGTCTTCATCCCGAGCATCCATAAACACATCACCCTTTGCATAACCCTCGCCCTCCTCCCAATCAGGACACATGCACAACACCCGGAACATCTCCGCCTCCGTAGGACTCAGCGGTGGCTCTCCGCTTCCAATCCCATGACCATTTCCGAGATCGGTACTTCCCGGTCCAAAATCAGTGCGTCCAACTCTGAGACCGGTGCTTCCACTTCCAGTGCTGGTGTGTCCGCCCCCCAAACTAGATCGCGGACTCCCAAAGTCAACACTACTCCCGAGGACGCTCCCCCTCCCAAAATCAATCTCACTCCCGAGACATGCACTCCCACTTCCAGAACTAGTACTTGGTCCTAACCCCGACGCAAGCACTGCCAGCGCAATATCAAATGCAGGAAGCACAGGTTCTGCTTCGACTTCTGCTTCTGGCTCGGCGTCTTCAGTAAGACTCCATGCCTCGTGGGCATTAGGTATAGGCGTGGGAAGTGCGGGGCTGGTGGATGCGGGCAATGACGACGGCAATAGCGGCGAAGCTGAATGTGAATGTGGCTCCGAAGATGATGAATGTGGATGCGACTGCGAAGAAGACGGCAGGGGATACGGTTCGGCCCGTGACGAAGGCGCCGAGGGCAAAGTCGACTGAGGTGGAGATAACACAGACGACGCCCGTGCCGACACCAACGACGAAGAAGACGACGAGCCCTGACCCACAACCCTCCCACCCTCAAAACACACCCCAAACTGCCCCAACATCCTCCCAGGTTTACTCGTCCTCCAGAAATCCCTCAAGGCGCTCGGGAACCGCATCACAAGCTCGTCGCTTAGGAATACCTCTACGCTTGTTCTTAGCGTCTCGTCTTGAGAGTGAGGCTGTCCTGTGCGTTGGGTACCCGCCTGAATACTCGTCCTCAAAAATTCCCTTGCACAATCCAACGACACCCACACCCCTGCCACGGCCAAATTCGGATGCTCAAACCGCACAGCGCTCGGCGGAAGAACTGGGACCGCAGTAGCACAAGGTGATGGCGATGGTGAAAACGCAGCAAGCAAGGGTGTAAGGTTTACGAAATCGGTGTCTAGCCTCCTCAAAAGCGTGCGCGTCGTGTGGGGTGCATAAAGAGGCAGCGTAGTTTGATACACCGGTATTCCTGTAACTCAATTAATGCCCGATACAGACAACAGACAGAGAAGAATCAAGACGAAATGAAATGTGACTTACCTTCGACCTGTGTAGCGCTAACAGGTGGATCGCACGGTACGCACGTGTGGACTACTACTACTTGGTCTTTGCGTTCAGGGAGAGGCTCGGGATCAGTCATTTGGCAGTCTTCACCTGGTGATAAAGAAGTGTTAGGTGCGGGTGATACGAATCGTGTCCGCCGAGTTCCCTTTTCCCATTCTAGCTCGAGCTCGGTAATGTGGACACTATCAGGACCAAGCAGTTCTGCGTCTTGCCAGTCCAGCACGCTGTTCTTGCGTTCCAGGGACGGTTTCTTTGAATGCGTGGGCCGAAGAGGGGAAACATTGACCCTTGGAGATCCAGGCAGTGCCGACGAATGATGGAACATGAACCCCGTGCTCGAACCCGGGGATGTTGGAGAAGGGGTGAGTGGCGACATAGGAGAGAGTGGGAACCCACTCCATGGCATACTCGTAGGCGACAACGATAACCCATTCAGTGCCTCTGGAGCATCTTCCTTCTTGACTTCAATCTCCCCACACGCACCCGCCCAGCCACTATCAAACTCCCATTCCCACATCTCAAGTTCCTCAACCTTGACCTCTGGAGCGACTGCATGGCGACTTTCGTTTTCCCGCGCCACCGAAGCGAACCCAGATTCTGGGGATGAATATGACCGCGCACGATTGAGATCTAGGTCCTCCCAAGCATCTAGCATGTCTCTCACGTTCTGACTTGGGCCAATACTGTTATCTTCTCCTTCGTCTTCTACTTTCACGCTCACACCTCGAGATTCCTCTTCATCGCTTGAGAAATCGAAGTCGATATCCTCCTCGTGATCAGAATCGGGCGGAGGTGATGCGCTTCCTCTGGATTGGTCGATGGGTGGCGGGGGAAATATGTATTGAAGGGAGGGAGGGGATATGGGGGTGTAACATGGGACTGCGATTGATCTGCGAGGATAGGGTGGGAGGCAAAATGGTTCTGGGCTGATATCGGGCTCTGCTGGGGACATGTCGACGTCATCGTCAGAGGAAGTATCATGGGAGAGATCAATGATGTCTGTGGGATCTGTGGTAGTGGGAGAGGGACGGAGACGTAAGGTGAGTTTGACTTTTGGAGGTCTTTCAGGTTCGTCTTCTTCTTCGTCAGAAGAACTGGAGGCACTCTCTGCATAACCGCTATCTACAGGACTGGAGCTGGGCGGTGGACTGGCGCTCTCTGAGAGTCTGTCAGTGGCACGACAGCGTCTTGAAATGAGTCTTTTGCGTTTCTCTCCGCACTTTTCCATTGAACTGTGAGATTGCTTTCGAGGCTTTGTATTGGAAGTGGAAGCGGGATAATTTGAAAGGAGAATACCAGCACGAGAAAAAGGGCAGGAGACGCCACTAGCTTTTGAAAGATACCATACGATTGTGCCACGACGAAAGTTTGTACGGCGACCGGTAGGAATGTTCTGATTTGGACACGTGGTGTCGAGTGGTTGCCTTTGTAGGGGTGCGCCTCCTACACGGGAATGCAGTGCAGAAACGAGATCGTCGTCAGCGGGTGTGCCAGAGAGGGTATGTCGAAGAAGAAGGGGGTGATCTTGTTGAGCCTCGCATCGAGAGAGATGATTTCGGATGTAAGTAGTTATTGCTTGCGACGCAGCAGAAACACTAGGGTGTTGTGAGTAGAGTGAAGAGAGGAAAGAAAGGAGAACATACTTCTGACACACGAGGCCGAAGTTTAGAGTCATTTCCGCAAGGTCCTTGATCGTCATCGCACGATTGTCCTAGAGATACACGCGTGAAGGTATGAATGGGAACGAGGAAAGGGACTCACCACGCTGAGGAAGCAACGACCGATAGCATGAAATACCTTGCTGGTGGCGTCTTCTGGGTGTAGCATGACATTTGGTAGTGGAAATATTGGAAATTGAGATTGATTTTGAGTTGATTCTGTTTGTGTTGGATGTGGTACTGGTTTTATACGCCTTGGTTGTGGTGATTGACGAAGACGAGCGCTCGGTTTAAGGATTGAATTGTTCCTTATTCTTGTACCGTAATTGTGTGAATGTGAAGTATCAGACATTATAAAACATTAGTTGTTGAGTTCGTTAAGTCGACCAGCGAAGGAGGGGCCTTAGTGAGTGAGTGAATGGATGGGTGATGGTGGTAAGAGGAAGAGAAGCGTTACACACCAAAAAAACCAGATTACTGCGTATCCCCCCGATCAAAATAACGTAACCCCTTTTTTATCATGTAAAATAAACTTTAATTTTACACAATGCCGTCATGGACAAAACTAATTTAATATTTGATTTTTTTTTCTTCCTTTGTCAGCATCCGCTATTGTGTCTCACCAGAGCGCTTCTCTCAAACTCCGGATGTTCGCTTCTTGGCACTCCCCTTATCAGTCTCACGTCCCCAGTATCTTGCCGCTCGTCCATTTGTATATCAGTTTGCGCCGTAACCACGCCAACTTTCGTAATAGTGAACCTCTTAACTTTCCAAAGATCGGTATCCTCTACGTAAGGTAAATTCTTTCCCATCACGCGTTTGGTGAACCGTGAATGCGTTGATCGATGCCTTGATGCGTAGCGCGTGTAAGGAAATGTCTGCTATTCTCACGACCCCAGCACTTTAGCTTGCTGCGCTGTCTTTTCGGTGATATCCTGAATGATATGGACTCGGATGGGATCGCCAAGCCGTACTACACCCGTGCGCCACTCTGAAGGCGACTTTGTTCAATTGACACCGTTTTCAATGCCAGGTCATGATTGGGAACGGAACAAAGGCTGTTTGTCTAGACCAGATCTTCTAGTCCCTCTACAGTGCAGCTCTCAAAGATCCTCAAAGTAGATATCGATACGCATACAGGTTAGTCTCCCAATGGAAGCAAGTCGTTGATGATGATAGAAGCAACAACTGACTTCCGTGATCTGCCTACGGAAGACTAATATAAAAACAAACCTCGAATTTATCAAATCAATTATTAGTACATTATTCACCCGGAGCGGAACAACCCAGGATCCCTCCATAATGCACGGCAGTTGCAAGTACTGTCGCAGTATTCCGCTGTAAACCAAAAATCATGTTCTTGTACCAACCCCATTGTAAAGTCTAAACGCCACCAGCAGTTACGCCACTGATGTCCCTGCTTCAGAGGTCCGCGAGCTTCACCGGCACCCGAGACTCAACGCTGAAAGAACACCTTCCCTAATTGGTCGGGCGCAACAGGTATCCTCAGGTATCCCAGACTCGAGGTGACTTTCAGCACGTGTCGTGTTTACTCGTCATGACTGGGACAAAGGCTGCGGACTAGTTACACTGATGCCCTGTGGATTGGTTACTATATATAAGACATGAGAACCATGTGCTGCGGCACTTGGAAAATGTGGTTCTCACGAAAGGACAAAGATCCAAATGAAAGCGCAAAGCTAAAAAAAAACCTCCCGATGAGTCATTCTCACATGTATACGCCACAACCCTTTCAAAATAACGGCGAAGGCGCTCGCAGAAAAACGTAGCAAGTTGTGAGAATCCACTAAAACCTACACACGTCCTATTTTTTTTTCGAATAACAAGCGAGACCACTGAAGTGAATGAAATTCGATGTTACTGAGAAATTAGGACATCACCAAGATACGTTCGTTGTTAGGAACCCACTCCCATGCTTCAGTATGTCCCCCAGATTACACGACGGAACTCAAAAATATGACATGTTCGGGTCGTAATCCACTTCGTCCTGAGCAGGTGAACCTTGCTTTAGCTAACCGCAAATGGAACAATGACCAAAGACAAACCTTGAATTTGCATGTGTCGGAACTAGTTTGATGCGAAGGTTGGGTTATAATTGGTCTCAAGGCAGGTGTAGATGAGTCACTCGAAAAACAGGACCTTTGAATAGTCATCAGTCAGAGTGAAGTTGAACGCTTTTTGTCCTTCCACCGTATCGAAGGCATGAGACATCCCAGCATCAAGCCACACAGAACGCTCATACCCTGCACCACTGTGCGGGAATACATTGTTGTTGGATCTGCATCATTGTCCTCGGGAAGAGATGAGTTGTTCACGTCCGCTTCGATATTATTGTGACGACGGCCACTTTAAATACTGGGCATGGCCAAAGCACATCGACAACTACCTGGTGGTTAACCGGTATTGGAACAAAATAGTGAATCTGTGGCGAGTCATAGATGCTCCAAATTCGAGTGAAGACTACGCGCGGACCTGCCATTTCCTATTGTCAGCGATTGTTGACAGCGTGGTAGGTTTGGTGGTGCAAAGTGATGCCTATTCTCTTTCGACTTGACAGGTATGAGTATAGAATTCTTTGTATGCAGGTTTCATGAGCTTACTTGTCCTGAATCCCGACCAACGCTGTACGAAGGATATTTTTTCGCAAGATCATACGGCACAGTCGTTGAATTGGACGCACCACTGGAGTTTGCATGATCGATACCGCAGACCATGCATGTTATGAGCCTCGTATTATGCGAACACCGAACGAATATACTGATGTGCACTTGGGGGTATATTGTTCAGTGAACAGCGACGATGTGTCGACGTGTCGATTAGCTCGCTGGCTGCCTCGACGAGCCGGAGGCGGATGAACACATCACAGTCTAATGACCGTCCTTCTACTTGTTTATCCATATACTGATATTGCCTATACCATGGAGAAAGAAGATCATTAGAAGGAGCTTCCGAGTCGACGGCTGTTTGAAATGAACGTCTTTCAAGAATCCCATAGTCACGTGAAGTCGCGACACGCTCACCGGCGAGGACGCGCCGCGATGATATCATCCTCCTATATACACACAAAAAAGATCTGCGTGGCCATAAAATAAAGGTTACATGCTCGCACGGCTGATGAGCACATATAAGGAATGAAAGCCATGCTGCAGCTGTGTGAATGAGGCAGCGCCACAGCCCTAGGTAAGCAATATATTATATGTCTCCGCTCAAAGGATAGTTATGTAAAAGTTTGACAGATGTTCCCATTCTTAGACGGCGAAAACGCGCGACTGGTTACTGCGCATCCCTGATAATCACTGTGCGCTGGCATTGCAGAGTACTACTCCAGCAGTCACTGCGATAGCTATCTAGCCGACGTAGTAGTCCAGGATGTTTTTGAGGTTTGTTGCATGCTTTGTCTTACCGTCACTAGCAGCACAAGTCCCGTTGGGTTTATCGCCTGATGGCAAGCCGTCACTGGAACTCGGAACTTCTACCATAACTCAACCATACAACTCTCTTGACTCGGATGATAGCCTCGACCTTTCATCTTGGCGGCTTGACGAGCCACCTCCTGCTAACGAAACAGGGCACTTTGTTTTTGAAACTGTAAATTCGCTGCTCCAGCATTGGCCGAACACGCGCTATCGAAATGGTCAGTCCTTATCTTAACATTGGCACTGACGAATGTCTGACACATATTGTTATTGCCGCGACCTACTACTAGGCCATACAATGGTTCCCGGTGTAATTCCCAAGGGCACCTTGTTGTATCATGGAGCTGTCAATAACACAATCCCTACGGTTCCCGATTGGACAGCCACAGATCCAGAACACTCCGTCCTCTTCTGCAATGGCTCTCCCGATACAGGATGTTGGCACTTGACACTTGCAACAACTCGTCCCCTCAAAATCCTTTACTTTGATGGGACTAGCGCAGCTAATACCATAATTGGCCCTCTTGATACTCAGGATATCATTGCATGGGGAGAATTGAGACCTGATTGGCACTTTGAGGAGAACCAGCGCCTCATGGACTTATGCAAATGGGGAGCACCGTACGCTGTCGATGGTTATGTTCGGTAAGCCAATTTATCTAGCAACATCTCATCACGTATCGACCTCTTTTACAGAATGGAAATGGACTTGTATGTTCTTGAATTTCGCTTTGTGCTCTCCAACTGATTGATTTGCGAAGTGAAGTCATGCTCTGTGACTTTACAGCTGGCCTGGAAGTCGTCTCCTGGTCTCACCTTGCTAGCATCGCCGAACCGGTGTCTGCAGTCCCAAGAATACCTAACTTTATCAGCAAGTCTCTGTAATTTTCGCCTTCCTTGTGTCTTCCTAATGTATATTTCTAGTGCTACGCATGTTCGAAGTGATGCACGCAGGGTCGTGGCACAATCGATACCCCGGGGATACACGAATAACCCTTGATCTGGCTGGAATCGTCTCACTGTACGACACCACCCTAGCACCGTCACTCGTTGGCTCACGCGACGGCCAGGAACGGTGCGACCACGACATGAAAGCTATATCTTCTGCGGATATCAAGGCGGTCAGGCGTAGCGTCTCTCGCATATTAGAGCGAGATCAGGGTGATACTAGTGGCATCGACTGGAAAACCCTTTTCAGAGTTATCATGGAACGTTACTCGGAGCGCTTCGAGTTTATCGACTACCTTCTCAACTCAGAAAATGACTCAATCGTGGACCCAGCACTGCAGGTACATGTCCAGTTGCGCGTGATGCTCACACCATACATCTTCCACTCTACTGTGCCTCCCAGCGCATCGCATGACTCATCTAATTCCTGGGCAACACCAGTGTTCAAAGCATGCGGGACCGCGCACACATCATCAATCCTATCATACATCTCGAGCCTGAACCCCTCAGAACGCCTTCTGTTGCATGCAGTACAAAAGACTTCGCGTGAAATATGTCGCGTTGTTACAAAGATGTGGGTTTCCGGCGTCCTCGCAGGACTTGATATATATCTCCCCCGCGACTCCACTCCGGACGCTGAGCAAATGGCTCGCCTGATGAGTTCGTGGAGGCAAGAATTAGGTGCTTTGATGACATGGCTAGATTGGAGCGTGTGGGTCAAGTGTCACCCAGCTTGTAGGCCTGAGGTAAATGTCTTGATTTTATGTGCTGCTTATATACATCTTACGCCTTCCTTAGGAAATGTGTTACCTTCATTCCTGGCCCATCAACGTGCCAAGGGATCAGTGTCCACACTATCCTCCCTATCATGGACAATCTGAGAGCAGTAATATTATCAATGCAGGCCTACCTCTTAGGGACAGGCTCCTCATGCAACTGGCGAGTCCGCAGGATGATGACTGGAAGAAGCCCAAGCCAAAGTGCATCAGACGAATTGCGCCATACAGTTTCTAGATTTTTATTTGAAACTAGTATTTACTAATGTCGTCCTTCCGGTGATGACCGGAGACTTGTTATCATTCAGATATCTTGGATACGCACAGCTACTGTTCACGTCCTTTCTTGCTAGTTTCCTCGCGCGGCCATTACTGCCGCACTCCCATCTAGACAGCATGTGGCCATACTGTCATGTGTATATTACCCGATTGTGTATACCATCACCCATCATGAGTTCCAGATCTCTCATGTGCTGCACGGCGTTGCGTCCTGTCCTGAGCCGTCCGATGCACGTATCAAATCATCAACTTCCTTGAAGCTTGATGGTCGAGTAACACCTCGACGCTCAATCATTTTTTCTGCGGAAACCCGTGGATCAATCGAGACCGATCCATCAAAGAATATAGTAAGGAAGAGATGGAAACCTCAATTCCTGTGAGTGCTATGGAAGGTGATTACCCGGTAGTGAAGGCACGACGAAAGCATGTGGAGGCAGACAGAAAGAGGTGGTTTATACCACATCTTTGCCACCGCTGGTGTCACCTGAGTTAACTGATACCTGGTGTTGATAATCTTCAGACGCCAGAAGCACTACGCAAAGATCCCTTGGTCCTGCACTTAAGGTCATACACGGCAGATATTCCGGGTGCTCATGCTACTTTCCGAGCATGAAATGAGGATACGGCTTGACACGAAACCCATCTCCTACGAGTCACTTGTTCAAGAGTAAGTTGATTTTAGAATCGGCGCGATTATTCCCCCCTCGGAAGTGCGGACCGTAGGCGAGCCCTCCTGACATCCAAAGTTCATCTGCTGGCTCTATCTGTTTTTCCATTGAGCCAATTGCAGCATACATAAATTCCCGTGGCACACGTCAAATAATCCTTGAGTTTGTATAAGAGACTCCTGACCTTTCCTGATATTTCCCAACAGTCTGAACTCAAGTTGTCCGCTACCATGTCGCTCACGGTGAGTCGTAAACACATTACATTAATATGAACGTCACAGCTGAGGCATTCAAGGTTGAATCGGTTACTACCCAAGAAGAAGCATGCCGCCTCCCCTCGTTCGACAGTAATGTCGCCTGGGAGATCGGACACATCATCCGCGCCAATGTCCAAAAAAAGTTTACCCGCCCCGTCGTCATCTATATCGCGCACGCGAACTCATCCCAGCTCCTCTTCTTCGCCACCTCAGGACCTGGTACACTTCCCGACAATATGCACTGGGTGAAGCGCAAGGAGGCAGTGGTGCTCCGTTGGGGATGCTCAACGATGCGCATGAGATTATCGTTGCAGACCAAAACAAAGACACTCCAAGAAGTATATGAGATGAGCGATCCAAGTATATATGCGGTGCACGGCGGAGGTTTTCCGGTGAAAGTAGAGGGCGTAGAGGGGGTCGTGGGAGTGATAGTGGTCAGTGGTCTCGCGCAGGAAGACGACCATAGTGTCATTGTGGATGGTATCCAAGAATACCTTGCGAAGAATCCTTGAGAAATCGGCCCGTAAGTCGTACACCATTGCCGACCGTCTCCCATTGACAAGGTGGTTGTTTAGAATGAAAGAGATATGTCGAGGATGTGGAACTATGATTTAGTTCTGACTTGAATGTAAAAATATAGGTCGGATACGTTCGGCGTTCTGGGGTGTGCGCGAGCTGAATAGTGATCTGATTCGTCCCCAAAGTGCATGGCGATCTCGCATCCCGCTCAACGATGCACTACGATTGGAGCGAATGCTCAATGCCTTCATAGATAACTTGTGTCTTTTTTGAGGTCCAGTATCCTGCATGTCGAAAATGTCAGTTCGGCAAGGCTTCAAAATCTCCATGTAAACAAACTGACGTTCGCCACAGAAGTTCCTGAATATACTGTGTCGGCGGGCGACGATTGATCTATTTCAGGCAGTTCCCCACCGTTAACATCGCCCTTCTGTGTGTGATCTGTAAGAGTCGCTTCTAAGACAGAAGTTTGTTCCGCGTCATCCAGCTCTCTAGGGCTCGGAGGGAAACGATCTCCTTGAGGCAAATCGGAAATAGGAGACACCAATACTTCATCGTGATCGGCGTGTGGGGAGTTGGGGGAGGCAAGGCTATCATCTTCACAACTGTGAAGCGAGACTACAAAAGATGACCAATCTGAAAAAGAATGGCAGCCAAAACCGAGGCTGGGACGTCGAAGCACCTTGAGCATATTTAACATACATGTTCGTTAAGAAGACAGAAGATCAGACCTCGCTGAATGCTCCAAGCTCTGTATTGGAGAGATTTGGTGCTGCAATGAGCTCACCGACGTCCTCGATAAATGACTCTTCGAGATGAACCGAAGATGATGGGTCAGTGATGGGATCTGGGTTTACCAACTGAAGTTTCAATGACACGCTAGCCTGGTATATGGAAGGTTCTCCATCCCGCCCTCGTACATGCACATGTCTCAAATTTTGTGAGACGACTAGAAAACTGTGAGTGGATGTTTATGATGACTTATGAGGGCCGCAGGACCTTTTGTTTCTGTTGATGTAGGTAACTGCACATGGTCACGAGATGATGCAATCGGCACGTCCTTGGACAGCCAACTCAGCATACCGCACGATAACACAGTGTGTTTTGCTATCAAGTCAATGCATATGGACCAATCCTCCCTCACTAAGCTATTGAAGAGGGGGCTGTTGAACTATGATCATCCACACGATAGGTAATGTCGCTTACAATTCAAATGACTCATTCCAGGCGTACTTTCCGGGGGTGGAGACTTGGGTTCGCTTGCGAACAGTGTCGACGCCGACCTCCACGTAGCATTTATAAGGCCCAGGCGGAAATTCAGGATTGTCTGGTTCTATGGAAACGCTGATATCTATGCGGCACGGTGAGCATCCTGCGGAATGTATCATTGCGATTTACTTGCCAGAAACCTGAATGTGGTAGTAAAGTTTCCGCCTTCCACCACACGATCGCATTGGGAGAGAATCCATCTATAGAATATGGCAGCAACTGGGTATACACTAGGGTAGAACAGTTTTTAAGGGACGAGGAGTCACATCTTGGTCAGACGGTATGTAGTACGTCCCGTGAGCACGCACAGCAATCGTTTGATGCCTTCCCAGGGTCGTTCGTAGAACAAGTACTGCCAGTGTTTGGAAAAAAGTTACACATAAATTTTGGTAACGTTCGGAAAGTGATCCTGATTAAAATCCATCTTCAACAGAATCAGTAAGTCAATTCATTGGCAGAACGGGTAGTAGGATAACGTTGTGTGCCTCGCAGCAACTGCCCTAATGAGATTCCGCACAAATATATGTCAACACAACGCGCGTCCGTACAATGCACGCGGTCATGAAGGCCTTTAGCTTTAGCACTTTAGATCATGGTGGCATCAACAAGTGAGCAGGCGAGTCGTTAATGTTGAACACGTTGAACATTGTGATACTCATTCAATTTGCAGTTAACAGCACTTGCTGGAACGACAGTTGGTGAGCAACCACTCGTTCGAAACCCCCCGCATATACTTAACACTTCTAGTTGTTCACCCATTGGTCCTACTCTCTGTTACTGATCACCATGCACGCACGGTTTCGCGCACCTCATCGAAGCGTGTTGTCGGCGTTCTTTTGGGCCAGGACAACGGTAAGACCGTTAACGTTGCCAATTCATTTGGAATCCCGTTCGAGGAGGATGAAAGAGATAGCAAGACGTGGTTCCTAGACCATAACTATATTGAGGGGATGTACGATATGTTCAAGAAAGTCAACGGTGCGTTCCTCTTTACCTGAGCAACCATCATAGATGCTATGTGAAATTGCAGCAAAGGAGCGGATGATCGGGTGGTACCACACGGGGCCAAAACTACGAGCTTCGGACCAGGAAATTAATGATCTTTTTAAGCGGTACATTGCGAAACCAGTTATGGTTATCGTTGATGTACGACCGCAGGCCGTCGGAATTCCGACGGATGCATACTTTGCAGTAGAAGAGATCAAAGACGTATGCTCTTCCTCCTTTGCTATCTATGCTTGTACCGATTTTATGGCTTCAGGACGGCACAGAAACACGGAAGACATTCCTTCACGTCCCTTCCGCAATCGAGGCTGAAGAAGCTGAGGAGATCGGTGTCGAACATCTCCTACGCGATATCAAAGACTCAACCACCACCACCCTCTCAACACGCGTTTCTGAACAACTCGCATCACTTCAAGGTCTTCAATCCCGACTACGAGATGTGCACAAGTATCTGCTAGATGTTGCAGCTGGTACGATGCCAGTCAATCACCAAATTATTTACCACCTGCAAGACGCACTCAACCTACTTCCTGACTTGAGCAATCCGGTGACAACACAGAGCTTCGCATCGAGCACAAATGATCAACTACTGGTGGTGTATCTGAGTAGTCTTCTACGTGCTGTCATCGCGTTACATGCTCTGGTTGACAACAAGGCCACGATAGGGCGAGCAGAGCAAGAAGAAGGCATAGATGAAAAAGACAAGGACAAAAAGACGGTCAACGGCGACTCTAAAAAGTCGGAGGATGCCAAGAAGGATGCAGAAAAGGGAAAGGACTCGAGTAAGAAGGACGCAGACAAGGGACTATAATTCAGTCGCTAAATGTTCTATCGTTACTATCACCGGCACGACTCCATATTGCTGTGCAGAAGCAGCTTGCACTACATTTAGTTTTCCCTAAATGGTTGAACATGTGATGAGCACGTGCCCGATGAAGTGCCGTTTGTGATTATGGAAGCGCTTTTCTTTTTTCATTCACTACCTTGAGGCTTTTTTTGCGTCCTCCTCCTCTTTACTCCGTAACCTTTCGAAGAAAAGTACGTCGGATCTTGTCTTGGATGTATACCTTGTCCAAAATGCTTGTCGCGTCGAGACCATCAACGGCTGCGTCAATCGTGCACGGACCCCTAACATTGATTTTTCCCTGACAGATTCTTTATACGACAATGTCTGGCGCTCGTGGATGTTTCAACTGTGGAGGCTGTGCGTGGTGTTTCCGTGTTGTCTGTTCCCTGGCTTTTCAACATTCCCTCGTCGATATGGCGAAGGAAAGGCCCTGTAGCCATTGCTTTTCCTTCGTTCTTATTTACATTGTCAATTTTTGTCGGTGCTGACGTGGATCGCTATGTTCTTTTGCTCATATCTACCGATGACACATGTTATCATCGACGACTCGCACAAAATCGCAATATACTGCATTGCTCGTCCAAATTATCTGCCTCGCTTGGTCCCGTACCTCCGATCTTCATGAAGACAGTCGGTCATCAAGCTGCTAACTGCCCCAAGGCAGGGACTCCTACTTGGTAATTATTGATCTTGTTTATGCCGTGCTTCGTCTCATATTCACTCACCTTGTTTAGCTACAACTGTATGTTATTCCATTGCTGAGTCCATTTTTACACAGTGCTCACGATTTCTGCAGGTGGCTTGGAGGGTCATGTTTCTCGTGATTGCACGATGGAAGTCAAGGCCAAGTCTTGCTACAAATGTGGTCAAGAGGGTCACATTGTATGTTTTCTGAGGATGTTGGTCGATCTTTTTACTCATTGGATTCAGTCTCGCGATTGCCCTGACGCTGGTGCAGGCGGCGGCAGCTATGGTGGGGGATTCTCTAACCAGGAGTGCTACCGCTGCGGCAAACCCGGCCACATTGCACGCGCATGTCCTGAGGCCGCAGGAGGCAACTCTAGCTACGGAGGCGGAGGTGGAGGTGGAGGCAATTATTCTGCTTTTGGTGGCGGAGGCTCGAAGACTTGGTTTGTCTCTATTATGTCCATCTTACATTGTACTAATTCGCCATACGCAGCTATACCTGCGGTGGTGTAGGTCATCTGTCGCGCGACTGCGTTCAGGGCTCTAAGTGCTATAACTGCTCGGGCGTGGTACGTTGCTCTGCATATAAATGGTTCTTTGGTTCACATCTGCCGATTTAGGGCCACATCAGCCGCGACTGCCCTCAACCTCAGAGGCGCGCCTGCTACACGTGTGGTTCAGAAGGGTGAGCATGTCCAGATGTCCTCATGTTCCTCCTGTTAATCCGCATCTTAGCCACATTTCTCGTGATTGTCCCGGTACGGCCGCTGAGGGTGCTTGAGTGATGTGATATCCATGTATTCCTAGCTGCTTAATGTCGATCTCTTTCTGGTTTGCTGTTGAAGTGTTTGGATCAGTTACAACGTACTCCGTACGCGTATATGTTTGCAGAATACTGGCAGTTATTTGAATCACACCATTAATATCATTGTACCAGTTCATGCATGTCAGTACTTCGCGGGAGGTTTGCAGGGTGTCCACTAACCCGGTTCACGCCGATTGTGCGCTGCAGGGCCAGCCGAGCTTATTTTTTCCACGATCTGTTATTCGCTAATTTCCACTTACTCAACTTCTCTCCTCCGTCTACCGACACTCGCTTTCATTGTCCTCCATGCAAGCCATTCGCCTGGCGCGCCCTAGAGTCTCCTTGCGCCGTCTGGCGACCATCGCTCAGGTGCCCACGTCCGGACCCTCGTCTGTGACCGCGTCTGTCATTCCTCTCTCTAACGTTGAGGCACAATGGGAAAATATATCTAAGAGCGAGCAGGCAGTTGTCCACAGGCAGCTCGAGGAGTTGCAGAAGAAGGACTGGAAGACACTCTCTTTGGACGAGAAAAAAGCTGGTGTGTTGTTGTCCTTCCGCTCTTCGGCTGCTCCCGCTGACCGGTCTTCTGATGTCCTTTTGGCCTATTATTTCATACTAAATCGCGCATTATCATGACGTTGGGTCGACGAAACGCTATTTTTTGGCGTAATGTGCATCAATAGCATACTATGTTGCCTTTGGCCCGCATGGTCCCCGAGCTCCTGTCAGCCCACCTGGCCAGGGCTTCAAGGTTTTCCTTGGCACCATGGGCCTTGTAGGTCTCGCTGGATTGCTCACCTTGGCTATCCGTTCACAGTGTAGGTTTTTCTCGGTTTTTTTGTATGCTTGATCTCTGATACATGTACCCCTGGACCTTAGCTCCACCTCCACCGAAAACGATTACACGCGAATGGGAGGAAGCAAGCAATCAACGTGCACTCGAGCAAAAGTCGAACCCTATCACCGGTCTGTCTCTCCGTCTGGATATGTGTTTTGGTCGTGCTAATATTCTGCTCGCTATACAGGCATATCATCGGAAGGGTACTCTGGAAAGGGTTACGTGGTGTCGAAATAAATGCACTTTGGGTTTACTTTTCTGCTGCTTATGCGCGCACTATGGACTTTGTTCTGTGTGTCTGCTGTGAAGAGAAAAGACTTGCATTATACCGTAGAGTCTACCTTCCTTTTCTTTACTTCTGCAATTGCAAAACTGCATCTGTTGGAATCCATTTTGGTGTGCGATCAATGCGGCAATGCTATTTAAGTTGTGCAGACATCAAGAAAGGCACTGTTCGCGGCGCTTAGCATGGTAACCTTGGGTGAAGATCAATATGTAGAAAATAACCAAAGCTAATAAACGACGATAAGTGCGGCAAAGCTAGGCTGGGTAAACGGGTAGCTAGACAGACAAGCCACATGGGTTTCCGTTGTTCAATCTGCTCGGAGCATATCATTCTACGCCACCCGACATTCAGCACCATAGCCACTCAATGACATTACCATGCACTACGAAACAACGGTTGAAAGGCAATGAGAGGCATGTCGAATGCAAGCCACAAAAAATGCAAGCGGACCGACGGGTAGCGAGCAACCGACAAAGCTCTTCAAGGCACCTAGCCAACAGGTCTAATGAACCCATGGCACCAGCCTCCGCTTGGCAATTGTAGCATTACTAGCCGTGCAGTGCACGGTCAGATCATCTCGATGTCATGATGCTCAAAGGCAATCAAAAAATGTATTTTATAGTCTTTCCGTGGGTGGGCGAGGCACAGGGGTACCACTGCCGACTCCGACCGAGACCTTGCTCGAACTGTAGGCCTCAATGGGTGCTTCCCCAACGGGTGGTTCCGACCTGAGGTATCACCTCAGTATGACCATAGCACTAGCCAAACAATGCACGCACCATAGCAAGAGTTTGCGCCTGCAAACGTATCCAATCGATACCAATGATTCATGTGGGCACTGCTGAACCTTCTTTATTGAATGTTATATTACACTGGGGCTGTAAAACTCCATCCTTGGAACGTATGATGTGATGGCGACTAGTAACGAGATATTTCAAGTGTGACACTTGTTGCATTTAGGGATATATTGCGGGACCGATGAGTGAAGCTGAAACAACCCTTAGACACAACAGCAAAATACCATCTCGCACCCAAAAATCGGTGCCCGCAAACTGATGGACTGCAGCGGCAGTGGACTCCAGATGGATCCGATGATACACCAGTGACATGGACAAACAATGCTTAGCGGGTTCTGAATCTGCGTCGGAGATAATGAATTTTCACACTCGCCGTCTTGTGAAATCGTTTCTAATTGAAGTCCGCATGATAAGACAGACCTGCGCACTCTGGTTGTCGTTACGCATTCCATAATCACCTCCCGCGGCCCATTGTATGAGGCAGGGACGTAAAACGTCGGAGTAAGCCATGTGGTGGTAAAAACCCCAGCCACCAACGATGAAGCGGCTTGCGAGCCAAGGAATACAGACAGCACAAGAGACCCGGGGCAACACGCATCAACGTTTATTGAAAAAAAAACCTCTTCTCGGGATAGGCAAACCGGTCACTGATCGGGCACCACGGGGGAGACCTCCTGCAAATCTATTTCGGATATATAATCACATTGGGAATTAAGGCATTCCGTCGCTAGTCAAGCAAAATGCCGACGTTCAACTAGACCGCAGTGCTTTTCTCTATTTCTTGGCCTCCTCGGAGTTCAGAAGTACCTGTGTGGAACAATACATCATCAGAGATGCGCCGGTCAAGATTGAACACGTATGAAGAGCGCACCTGCGGTCCACCAACACCATTTTCCCATTGTTGGTATTTTAGAGCGGTCGTACCTCTCTTCTCAGCCACGACACGCTCAGACTCTTTCAACGACTGTCGAACAGCCCGTGCGGTGATTTGGGCATATTTGTTGTACCTGCAGAGACGTGTCAATGCATGAAAATAGACGGAGTCCACTGAATACGAACGTGAAAAAGTTTCGCCAAGTTGCACTGCTCATTGTGGAGGACGTTGAAGTTGAAGAATGCTGTTCGCGAAATTCTGGTGCAGTCAAATGCTGAGACCTTCCGGAAATGTCCGTTCATCCATGGATTGCCTAATGTGGTCATTCATTTGGAACTATGGGGGGCCGTTGCTCATACGTCCACTCTCACCCTTTGCTTGGTTCCCTAATTGTTGTACCTGTTTTTCTAGACTATCCCAAAGAACACGGAACATAGAGCCCTAATGACAGGAATTACTTGGCACTATGTCCTGAAATTTATCATTACAGGTGTGTCACGCTTGCATTCCGGTAAAGGGTTGATTGCTCAATAACCGCATTCACAAGGCGATGCTGGGGTTGGCAAGTCATCTTTACTCGTTCGCTTGACCGACCAGCGGTTTCTGGCAAACCCCGACCCAACTGTGCGTGGATTTTCACATGCCTGATAGGTTGAATCTGACACACACACCCGTTACCCCTAGCTAGGAGTAGAATTTGGCTCCAAGCTAATTGAGATACCCGAAGAAGGGAAGATTGTCAAGCTTCAATGTCCGTCTCCTTTCCCGGTTTCTCCTGACACGTATTTCATGTAGTGGGTTATTATGTAGGTTGGGATACTGCTGGAACCGAGTCCTTCAGGTCGATTACACGGTCATACTACCGTGGTGCCGCGGGCTGCTTATTGGTCTATGACGTGACATCCCGCAAAAGTGCGTCCAGGATGACCGATTCATCCCCGGCCGGTCGTCTACTAATAATCTTACACAGGTTTTACTAACGCGCAGTCATGGCTTGCAGACGTACGAGAGCATGCTGACCCTCATTTAACTTGCATACTGGTCGGAAATAAAATTGATCTATGCGATGAGGAAGGAGAAGAGTCATCGAGTCGACGAAGAGAAGTTTCAACAGATGAAGCGAACGAATGGGCGAGAAAGGAGGGGTTGCTATTCTTGGAAGCAAGCGCAAAATCAGGGAGCAACGTTGATACGGCATTTGAGACAGCATCGCGCGATATTCTCCATAAGATCAAGCATGGCGTTTTTGATGATGATCGAGTGAGTGTTATTTCAAGTCGACAACCAATTGACACCTTCCATCTCTGACATCATGTTGGTCTATTAGTCTCCAGGAGTGAAGCTGTCAAAGCCAACAAATGGAAGCGTGGCCCTGAATCGAGCCTCAAATAAACAGGGATGCTGTTCGTGATGACATATATTATATGCAACATTATACATAAAGTTGCTGTACTCTATTCTACTGTGGTTATGGGACTATAGTTATTACTCTGTATTGCCGAAGATGCGCAGAATTATGAGACTCGTACTGTATCTGAAATGTTCAATGAAATCTTGCGCTAGGGTGTCCTGGGCATACAGATGATACAGAACTTTTGCGTATGTGTAAATGCAAGGGAGTGATGCAAACAATCTTCTAACACGCCTCTGATGGCCGTCGGAAGCACATTTGTCCATATTTCCTGCCCTCTGCAACTATCAAGATCAACGCCGTAACGTGTCTGCATACTCCTGCAGCTGCTGTACAAATCCAAAATTGGGTTCGGCAGATCTTCGTCTCGTTTTGACGTATTGGATAGCTTGTGCTGGAGTCCAGCCGTACTCCGATATGAGAAATGCACAAACCACGCTTGTGCTGCGGCTCACTCCCTCCATGCAGTGCACAAGAATCCGTGCATTGGGATCGTGCAGTGCGCTGCGGATGAAGGCAGTTGCGGAAGGAAGGTGGGCGACGAGCTCGGAGAATGGAAGATCTTCGAGGGGGTATTGAGCACGATGTATGGGTAGATCATGTGGTATTGCGACGTATCCACGCATTGCGGAGAGGATGTGGGTTATACCCAGCGTGGCGAGGGCGGCAGGGTTCTCTGCGAAAGAGAGGTCTGAGACATATAGCCTTGGTAATATTTCTGATGCACCAGGAGTTCGGAGCTGGTAAGGGATTTGGGACATGGGTGATGGTGACCAGTTGGACATGTTAGAAGGGTGACTGCCGTTAAGTGATGACAGTGTGAGCCTCCCCAGGTGCTAGAGTATATATAAGCATAATGGGAAGTAAACGAAGGTGGGACGCAACCAGCAAGTGTGGATGTACTGAAATGTAGGAAGGACAGTTTAAAACACGACTCACCATGACAACTTTGACAAGCGCAGCAGAGAGTGTACAAGTTTAGAATTTGTTAAATTGAAGGAAGAAAGTGGTTCGGGTAAGAGGAGTAGTATAGGTGCGAGAATAGTACTACCACGGGGCAGAGACCCTTACTAGATTAGCCGACCGAGATCGATGGCCTATTTATGAACGAAGTAGGTAAGAAATTAGCAGACAAACAGCCTTGCGTGACAGTGTTGGAGATTTGCCCGATCCTGAGCCGACGGCGTCCTCAACGGACGTCGGGAAGGCACGGCTCTTGGGCGGGGTTGGTCAGACTCAGGCTTAGTGATTTCGATAAGGGGAAGCAGAGCTTTTTGGTTGGACTAAAGTAGGACAAAGTCTGTACACTGTGAGAGACCTCACGAACAGCCTTGCGCGACCTCGATCATCAAATGGAATTTTTATCCACACTGGCAGATTCAGGGACGACTAAACAAGCGGTCGGGGCTATGCATGACACCACAGTACTGCTCCGAACCAATGGATCTTGTCCCCGGCTATTGTCCCTCAGGAAGCCGTATCTGGGGCCCAAGTGCAGTGCAACGTGTAGAAAGATTTCCACAAACAGGTAAGATATGTGTGCAGCTAACACACAAAGGAGAAGTAGGAAAAAAATTGAAACATAAGCTTGGCAGACCCAAAACATTTTACATGGCATACTGTCAAAAAAATTTCGCGATCATAGAATGGACGTAACAATTTCGGAGCAGCATCGTAACAGCCTGGCCTATAAAACAGAAGGCAATCTAAATGAGGTCGCTGGAAAAACACTGGTCAGAGCCCAGACCCAATCAATCCCCTAGTAAGAAACTCACGCGACATTAAGAGGCATCTCGTCAATTTGAGTGTTGTAGAATTCTGCCCGTAGTCTTAGCATTAATCAGGCAGTAGCAAAATGTGCTCACGTTCAATATCTCTCAGCATTCTGACATCTTCTGTTGTCACAAAGTTGATGGCAACACCTTTACGGCCAAAACGTCCGCCACGACCAATGCGGTGAATGTAGTTCTCTCTGTTTGTCGGCAGGTCATAGTTGATAACTAGAGAGACCTGCTGCACGTCGATCCCACGGGCCAAGAGATCCGTCGTGATCAGGACACGAGATGAACCTGACCGGAACTCCTTCATCAAAACCTCACGCTGCTTCTGCTCCATGTCCCCGTGCTGGGCAAAAGATGCGATCAGATGGGACCTAACTGAGATACTACCGCAATTACTGACCATAGCAGATACTGTGAACTCACGCGAGTGCATCTTCTCCGTCAACCAGTCAACCTTCCGCCTTGTGTTGCAGAAGATGACGGCTTGCGTGATCGTTACAGTCTCGTAAAGATCGCAAAGAGTGTCCAACTTCCATTCCTCCTTCTCCACAGCGATGTAAAATTGCTTGATACCCTCAAGCGTCAATTCATCCCTTTTGACGAGAATTCGAACAGGTTCACGCATGAACTTCTTCGTCACTTCCAAAACGTCGGCGGGCATGGTGGCGGAAAGGAGTACTACTTGAGTCTCCTGCGGTAGAAGCTGGAACAGCTCGTAGATTTGGTCCTTGAACCCACGGGACAACATCTCATCAGCCTCGTCGAGACAGAAAATCTTGATGGTGTCAGTGCGGAGAGCTCTCCGGTTGATCATGTCATATACACGTCCGGGAGTGCCGACAACGACTTGCACACCCTCCTGGAGCTTGGCCATGTCCTCACGAACGTTTGTACCACCAACACATGCATGACATTCGATGTTCATGTAGTCACCGAGTGCAATAACGACTTTCTGGATCTGTTGAGCCAGCTCGCGGGTGGGCGCCAAAATAAGGGCTTGGCATCCTTTGATGGACATATCCAACTGCTGAAGGATGGAGATGGAAAACGTGGCGGTCTTGCCGGTTCCAGATTGTGCTTGAGCAATGACGTCGTGACCCTTTACAACGGGGACGATAGCACGCTGCTGAATCGCGGAGGGCCTCTCAAAACTACGAAATATTAATGATATAACAATGATCAAAGGCTGAATGCACTTACCCGTAAGCGTAGACACCACGGAGAAGCTCAGCCTTCAAATCCATGTTGTCGAAGCTGTTTGACACCGCATCAGAATCAGATTCTGCAAGATCGGAGCATCCGTTTGACGCACTTATCTACGACCTGGTCCCAGTTGGACTCGATCTCATTCTCTGCAACATCCTGGAGCGCTTCTTCTCTAAACCCACACGAGCGATATATTAGTAAACACACGAAATTGCATCGGCAGTAGGACGGATTGCTTACGCTGACATGAGTATAGTCTATTTTTTGTATCCAAGGCTCGACTACTGTAGTCGATTATGCTTGGAATGTAGTGTGGGTTGTGTCCGGTGAGCGTAATCGATTGACTTCTGCGAACTGATCAAATTTTCCGCATCTTCCTTGGGTCGGTGGCTGAAGCGGCCAAAGCCGACATTTTTGAAGCTCCGATATTTACTTCCACATGGCAAGTGTCGGTTGGTGTCCGATGAAAGCCTGCGTCCTTTCACAACTTGACAAGTATCGCTTGGATTCTGTTGACGTGAAGGCTATGTACGTTTGTATTGAGCCAGACACAACAGTACAAACGAGCATCGCTTTCCTGTCAACGTTGAGTATCCCCTTATGGACCACATTGATCTGACAAACCGAATAGCATAGCATCTCATGACCTCCTGGTAAAACATACAGTGACTAACTATAGCTTACAGTACAAGCAACGATTCGCTGATGAGTCCAATATATGTCACATGACATTCGTTATACTCTTTGGATCGACCAACCCTCCCATCCTTCCCTTTTCCCAATGCATGGTCCTTCCTGCAACTTGAACGCAACATCATCCAATTTGGCCATGATTTTCGCGGTGATGACAGCTGCAGCTGGTGGTGCCCAGCTTGCCGCTACGCACTTCAGCTTTCCGTGCCCAAAGGCATACAGCTGGTCCCTTTTAGGAGCGGCATGGCTCGCGTGAAACCGCATAGGATTGAAGGATTCTGGATCATTTCCGAAGAGAGGCGATTTGTGTGCCTCTTCGATGTCTGCCACATCTATGGATGGGACGAACGGTCGCTTCCACCATGGGACGACCACGGCACGAGTGATGTGACGAGTCGGGGGGTGGAGTCGGAGAACCTCACAGATGATGGCCTCTGCACTAGGCTGCGCTCCTGTCCCTTCGTTTGCGAAGGCGCGGAACTGATCGTCAATGGGGTTCTCGTTGTATGAGATAAATGCATCGCGTAGCAGACTATCGCGGTTAGAATATACCACCGCAATTGCTGCTACGCGCCACATTGTTTCATATGCGGGGATGATGAGATTGAGAGGATTGGTTCGGTCTGGAACCCATCTGATGATGTGATGGTTGATGCGATCGAGCACTTCTGTAGTGAGAGTAGTGCTCGATTTGGATTGTGCCCAACGGTCGTTGATGGCCTTTGTCACAAATGCCACGTCCACGGGGTCAAGATCTTCAATATCTGTGCCCAGCAGACCTGCCAATACGACACTGAGCGTGACAGACTGCACGAAGGTGGCGTAGTCGAGGCTCTTTGCGTCAAGGAACCTGTTCACGCAGGTTTCAGCGACGTCAACGAGCCTTGACCATCCATCTTTCGCGCTGACAGCGCCTATTAGGACTTTCGCTTCGCGAGTGAAGTTGTCATGGACGCCGGGATCATCACTGACAAAGGTGCTCGATATACCGAGCGCCTTCACCAAACGCTGGTTTGGTATGGATCTTGCGCGTAATAACGCGGGAGTAGGGATATCAGGAGGACTCAGTAATGTCCTGACGGCGCGGACACTGCTGTGTATCCTTGTCTTTGGGGTTGTGAAAGCTTTGGCGACGATTGCCGCGACTGCGACGGCAGCGGAGAAAATCAACACGATAGTAGTATGAGGCATTGCGGGTGTCAACTGAACGAACTTCCATTCACCTGTTGCCTCAGTATTTATCCAGGCGGTTCGTACCATCTATTCTCCGATCGCTAGCTTTCGAACCGTGTAACCTTCTGACTAGAGTTCAACACGTTCATGACTCACTCGAACTCTAATATCGTGCGGTTTTTCGCAATCTAGAAGATGCTTTAATAGCCGCAGCTCGAGAACATTCGAGCTCGCGCCTACGGACTGTCAGGGAACGTTTACTTTGTTTGCCCTTCCCATCATCAAAACTCTCACGAAAAGGTGTTTTCGTAGGCGCACCGCATGCAACAATGACATCTATTATACTTTTCTGTTACGTTCCGCAGCACGCAATTGTGACTATCAATTCATATCACTCAAAGTCCTCCTTATTATGTTACCGCTGATCCCTAATCCACTAACACGAGGTTTCCTGTGCCGTGCAAAGAAGTAGTCTACCCCAATACTCCGTTTCATAGATATCTGTACCCCCTTTCAGTGCCAGATCGATTTAGTTTCCCGTGCTAATATGAGCCCACAGTACGTAGACAATCTGCCTGTAACAGGACGTTCATGGGCGTCATGATTTAATTCCCCATAGTCACCACGAGTGTTTACGTATGCGCTCCCTCTACGTCAAGATACTAAGTATGATACCTCCACAACTCAGTACTCAGTCCTGCTTCCAACTCGGACTTGATCTGACTTCAAGATGCACTTCGGAGAGAGGCGAGTCATCGCTGACGAGTCGCGGCCGTCAAAAATAGAACAGGAAAGTCACATAAGTCCGAGTCCGCCTTTGATTATTCACTGCGGAGTGGAATCTGGGAAAGTCATGTATGTAAGAGACATCTTCTCCGTGTGCCCTATTACATGTATCAGCCCTATTAGAGGAGCCAGGATGATGGGATCAGGAAGTACGTCCTGCCGTGATTCAGTGGGCTTGAAGAGATCCCCAGTTCTTTTGATATGTTATCCCTCTGCACATATTCATTGGTTATTCTTGAATATGATTTGGGATCCTACCAGTGACGGAGAGACGGCAATGTGCTAATAAACGTGCCTACTTGCAGTGATATATTGTATCTGTTCAACGGAAAATGCCTACCCTCAAACTGTTTTGAAATAGTACAAGGGTACTTATATCGTAGATCTGTAGGACGGCGTCTGATTGTGATCACGATCTTATGTATCTAACTCAATACAGACATGCCGTTAACAAACGCTGCGGATCACCTTGAAGTGAATCAGCTCAGTCCGCCGCGGATTCCTCACTCTCCTCCTCTAACCCGAAAATGGCCCACAACACTCCAGCCTGTCCAAACGGCCTCTCCATGCCCAACAAGGTACTCGCTGCTTCATATCGATTCTCCGGTTTCCTCACTTCCTCGCAGAGTTGTGCATAGGCTTTTGTCACACGAGCCAGAGACACGCGGTGGATGGTAGAATGCAGGGATGGAGATGTTAACGCTGATAGACGTGGGGAATGCACAACTTCGGGACTGGAGAGCCAAAGAGAGAATCTCGCAAGGGTAGGTTGCAGCTTCTGCGCAGGAAGCACATGAGACAGCGGATCCTGTAATCGGGTCTAGACATGCACGAGTTGTGAATAAGATAGTGAACTTACGGAAGGTGACTTGGACTTGATAATGGTGACAGTGTCATATAACGAGGCATCTCTTAGAATGTTCTCGTACTGTATGACAGCTGAGTAAAATTGGACATAGTATGAAGAAATAAACGTACATGCTCGTCCTCCAAAGACTTCACCCTTTCGTCGATTTTTTCCTGGATGGTGTGACGTTTCTCTGAAGTGAACTCGAACGCCTCCAGCACATTCTACTTTGATTAGCTAGCTGTGATAGGAGTCCAACAGGAGTGTGAACCTACCTGGAGATAACACCAACAATTAAGCACGAACACCGCCCGATCCCACTGTGGGCGATACCTCGCCTTCTCCTCTGCCGCAGCGGCACACATTTCCATGGCAGGATCCAGCATCACATCTAGGATGCGGTTAAAAGTTTGTCCGGGCTCTGCAGTGGTGTCATCAAGAAGAGAGGAATCATAAACCTGCATGATTTCACGGAGCAGCTGGGCATGCTCTAGAATTGGGAGAGGTGGGGTCAAAGATGGGTCGTCTGAGTCCTGATAATTGCTTGAAAACATGAAGCAATTCATTGTAAATAACTTACCAAGGGAATTCTAAGGAGTGCACGACCATGGGCTTCGATAGCGTCGAAGAAAACCTTGTAACTCACATCTGTGATTCTACCAAGAAGAATAAGTATGTACCAAGTGGGCAAGAGGAAGCAACTCACTCGCTCAGAGTCGTCGACAGAAGAGCGTCCTCTCCGATAGTGCGCCGCATCGTAAGCATGTAGTATTGCAGTAGATTTGCAACTTTGTACGAGACGATACTACTTTCTTGCGAACGTACAGTCTGCTGCACGCGCACCTAGGAGCACGCATGAAATCCAGTTTGTTGTATGACCAATGGCTGGCAGACAGACCTTGAGCGGCACGCACAACTTTGTTACTGCAGAGTTAAGCAGTTCCTTAACCCATCCTTCTTCTTCACTCCCTCTGAATGTCCGTACAGCACCAACCATTCTCCTTGCTGTGCTGTCGTCGTTTTGCCCTCCAAGACCAAACAGGCTTTCCAGAAATTCACATTCTGCGGCGATAGCCTGGTGAACCCAGGCAAGCATATCACCAACATATCTGATAGGATCATGTGCATGCAATTCAATGGGACGCGGAAGACCTGACGGGCCACCTCGAGTCAATGCATCCAGAAATGCACTCAGCAGACCTGTTTGGCGGGTCTGCGTCAGGAAAGTAAGAGCTTCACTGTGGACAGATATTGAAGAGATTACGAATCTACCAATAGCGGGTACATACGAGAGTAACTCTGGGCGCTGAGAGAGGCGAGAAATGGCTTGCTGCATAGTCGAGTCAACTTCCAGCTGGGCGTCGCGCCCCATCTGGCGGAATTGAAAGGAACACCAGCGATATATCTTCTCGTAGCCTTGTTCAAGGTATGAAGAGGTGGACGCCATGATATCCAGTCTGCAAGAGTGCTATTCACATCATATCACTGGGAATTACAGGATGTCACTTACCCAGCTTTCGTCGGTCCGTCTTCGCCTGACATGAGTACTCTGCAATCATTACGGATACGCTCTGTCTTATTCATTGCCTCAAAAAAGCGGGGGCCAATGGGAACATCTCGTGAGGTTATAGCTTCGGCCTCTTCATCATTTAGCGTGAAGCGGTTTAGGAAGAGCATGACAATAGATTTGCGCGCTTCAACCTCCTCCCTGTATGATCTGTTAGTAGAAATACCTTCCAAGGCACAAATATCATACCTTTCACTCCTCAAGCTCTCCGCGCGATCAAGTAGAGACTGGCTTGCTTCGTTTGATAGCCTCAGCTGCGTCTCCGCTTCGTCACAGGCAACACGCATGGCAGCAACGTGATTCTGCAGCTCATCAAGTTTCTACAGCTTGATTAGACGACTCTCAATGATGCGTCCGACCATCACACACTTGATCCACTTCGCTAAATGCTTGAAGAAATTGCTGGCTTCCTTGTGCAAGTTTGTTCTCCAGATCTCGGCGAAGATTCTTGCGTGCCCTCGACGCGGTCTCGTTCAAGCATGCACGGTCGTCCTGGACGGCTAGCCCAACGTCTACATCTTCATCACTCCAATTATCGTCTGAATCTGTACCGTTTGTCTGCGCTTTGGAGTCTGATACTGACACTGTAGACTGGGTTCCATACAGCTCTGACAGCGTCTGGAGCGCTTCTGTTGTTGCTTCATCGGTAAAGTTTGTACCCAAGATTTTGCGCAGGCGGATTGTTATTGGATTCCGAGTCTGCGATGCAGAAACTGGGGTGCCTGCATTTCGAGACGGAACAGACAAGAAACTGGGTGGAGGTACAGGCGAGCGTGCTTGAACGGACATGCAGTTTCAGTTCGGCAAAGTCACCACACATAGGCAAAGACCTCAGAATTCATTTGCAAGCACCAAACCCACGAAACTTTCTTGCACTTGTACATCGAAATCAAAGCATTCATGGTGCAAATATAGCGCGTTCGTTGGTGCACCGGTGAAGGGCCATCAATGAATATACCTAACGTAGAACGTAGCAAGTGATAAAGTCTAATGTATTACTAACAAGAAGCCCGTCAATCAGTAGTGGTGCACCTCCTCACGCTCACGACCACGCATGGATGATGGTTCCGTGCCCTTGTAGTAGATATCTGTCCAGAGGTCCTTGGTCAATGGCTCAGGGGATTGTTTAGCTTCCTCGACAGCCTGGTCAACCTCGGCCTTGGCGTCCTTGTCAAGTTGCTATGCGAACAAGATCATGAACATAATTCAATGAGAAGCGAATGTCAACGAACCTTGAGCTCCTGCTCAGTGGCAAGACCCCACTCCTCGATGTAGCGCTGGAGACCGCGGATAGGATCCTGGGTGCTACGCATACGCTGAACCTCCTCACGGGTACGGTAAGTGGTACCGGGGTCGGACATCGAGTGACCGCCGTAGCGGTAAGTGACAAACTCCATAAGAAGTGGGCCATTGCCTTCCGTTACCCACTTGCGAGCGTATTGCACAGCGTGTCTGGAAGCGATGATGTCCATGCCATTGACCTAAAGACATTCGAAGATAAGTGAATACATAAGTCTCGCAAGGACGAGAGGAAATGTGTTCACCTGGAGACCGGGAATCTTGTCGCCACGAGTAAAGTATTCAGTGTTGGATGAACTGCGCTCGGCAGAGGTACCCATTCCGTACTTGTTGTTCTCACAAACAAAGACAGCGGGGAGATCCCAAAGTTTAGCCTATGTGCAAGTGTATTGATCAGACGGAGTCTATTCATGACTTAAAACACCCATACCATGTTGAATGCCTCAAACACCTGTCCTTGGTTACTTGCACCATCACCGTAGAGAGCAAATGTTGCGGTGTTCTTGCCCAGATACTTTTGTGCGAACGCGATACCAGCTCCTACGGGAACCTGGGCACCGACGATACCATTACCACCAAAGAACGAGGGAGTGAAGATATGCATAGAGCCACCCTTGCCGTGAGACATGCCGGCCTGGCGCCCAAGTAACTCTGCAATAACACCCTTAATGGTGCCACCACGCATAACAGCGAAGGGGTGACACCGGTATGCAGTAATGACACGGTCTTCAGGCTTAATACCATACTCAAGACCAACGGAGACGGCTTCCTGGGAACATGGTCAATACTATGTTATTCAGCTGAGAATACTAAATACCTGGCCAATAGCTAAATGGCAGAAACCGCGGATAAGCTTGGCCTTATAAAGGGCATCAGCAGCCATTTCCATCCGGCGCATCGTTTGCATGTCCTTGTACATTTTCAGGAGCTCATCCTTTTTCACCTCAACCTCAAAAGATGGAGTCTCGCATCGATATGCGCGGAAGGACTCTTCATGGAGTTTTACGGTAAACGGTTTTGAGTGGTCCTCGATGGTGTCTTGCAGTTGAGTGGTGTCTGCGGACGTCTGAATGGCTCGCGCAAAGGCAGGCTGTGAAAGAAAGACACACGACGTCAGTTTTCTCACAAAATAAGGAGACTGGCTGGACTGACAATACGACGAGTAGCAGGACGGAACCGTGCAAGAGAAGCCATTGTTGAGGACGACGACGACGACGACGGGAACTAGGGAATGGAAAGAGCTGTAAGAGAGGCGGACGTGTATGAACCGACGATAGAGACGCGAACTTTGACCTCCCAAAACTGAATACGTAAGTCGGGCTCGAGCGGAAGGAAATAATTATGTCTTGCACAGCCACAATCCACACCATGTCAAGGAATAATTCCTAATCGGCCGCCTGCAGAGCATTGGCTAGTACTTAGTATGGTGTGATCCTAGCTATGCATATGATGACTCCATATTTTTATTGCTGTTGTACATATCCTGAAGTTTTGGTTTTGGTGTGTAGGCACTCAACAATGTTCCCTAACTTTGGCTAGCGGTGGTCTTATCACGTCGATTGCTGGTGAGAGCTGCCGCGCGTGCCATGTGAGTGGCGCCCGCCTAGGGAGTCACTGGTCCACTTTGGTCATGCGATCGACGGAGTTTCATAGCAAGCCTCTGCCTCAAAGTCATTTGAATGCAGTAGCACTGGCCAATATCATTAATAGCCACTGGGCTTCGATACTTCACGAATGAAACTAGCGAAATTGAGATGTTCTATTGCACATAATAGCAAACGCATCAAGCCGCTCACTGGGCAGGCACTGTCGATATACAGAGTCCGCCTGAGAACAAATCTATGCATTATATATGTTCCAAGTCTATTAATCGGAAGTTAACCGAGTCCTAAGAATCGAACAAAACTTGGACTTACTTTGCGCCACAGGAGGCCCCAGTGGTCGTTGATTGGTCCATCAATACCCCATGCCATTCCCCTGAACCACCAGAAATTTCCGATGATCAAGAATGCGCAAATACCGAAAGCGACACGCTTTGTGCTGTCCTTCCAGCGTGCTGAGAAAATGAAGTGGTCAAGAAGGTGTGCGAACATGAGAACGGAAAAGTAAAGAGTGGGAAGCTAATCGATTGGTCAATAGGAGTCTTCCAGCTTCGACACAGACACGTACATAGTGATGAACATATGTGACACGACCCATGATAAAGAACGGGACTTTAAAACGAGTTATGAGTTCCTGAATTGAACAGAGATGTTCAAGGCTCACAGTAATGCAGGAACCACCCATAACCGGCGATCTTTCCGACATACAAGAAATGATTCCATTGTTCTGAAACGATACATTAGTGCATGCTCATGAGACAGATGGTAAGTGAGCTTACGAAGAGTCATATCAATGTACTTGCGTTGATGGCGGAATAAGTAGATGCCAAGGACAATAACGAAGACTATCAGGCTGACTGTACCGCCCCACCAGATCACAGGCGTGCCAAGAAGGTAGTACTTTGGTTGACTATCGCCCCAGCCACACATCCTGAGGCCTAGTCGCATCCAAGGCCAGTCAGTGGGAGTTGACGCAAGGATATCCTCCTTGTCTGGATCGGGGATAAGTGCATTGTTGGAAGTCATCATGGCCACATTGAGATGCCAGAAATCATGGAGGAATGGGGACTTGTAAAATTTCGCATCACCAAGAGGTACTGAAACACCAACGTCAGGGTTACATCAAAGAATGGCATTGTAGCTCACAGCGGTCGTTCCAGTGACTCTCCACGTTCCAGTATGTGTGTATGTCATCTGGGTTGTCCTCCTTGGTGCAGCTGACCTCAACCTGTTTAAAGCCCCAGTGAGGTAGGGCTGCATTCGCAGCGTACAGATAGCATCCTAGAGCCTGGTGTTTGAACCTCAATCTCGTTGTGAGTGAATGGATTTTCGTCACGTGCTCCCTGGGGCCCTGCTTGATATCATCGACGACCTCGACGACCCAGTAGTCGTGGAAATCCCCAACGGTCGAGTTACCATAGCCAGAGACTTCGTTGTTGAGCTTCGTCACGGGTGCTACCACTGTGTGCGAGTGCAAGTGTCGTGTTGTCGGTACATGCTGCAAGCGAATAACGTCACCATCCTGGAGGAACTGCAACTCGCCGTTTGGATTGTATTCAGGCGCTTCCCAAGTGGGAAGGATAGTCCAATGGTTGTTATCATCTTTGTAGTGATAGCAAGTAACCTGCTGCTGGCCTGAACCAACGGGATAGGTTTGAACGTGGGAGTGCAGGAGACCTCCGCCCCAGCCCATGCCTTTCAAGGTAATTTTTGAGCCAAACGCAATTTCTGGGTATCTTGTCAATGGTACTATTCCAATATACGCAAGGAATCGAACAAACCCCGTGGGTTCTTGCCAAAATCATTACCGACCAATTGGGCTTGGAATAGCGAACTCATCGTAGAGTCGCCAGGACCCGAATGGTTTAGGATCATGAAATGCAGCTTGAAGGATAACATATACACCAGGATCGGGAGGATAATTAGGCAGAGCACGCGAGCTGCCCAGTGTCGAATTTGATCTCGCTGTTGAAGGTATCAGCTTATAGGAGCAACTTCACAAAAAGTGGCCAGGCTGACATTGGTCATGCGAAGATCGCCAAATTTCTCCCAAAGATCTTCGATGGTGTACAAGCCAACCACAGCAGTCACGAATAATCCAATCCATTTCACACTAGGATAGGTTAACGAAAAAGCAATTCGGAAGGAAAGAAGGGGGCAGACCTGGTCACACAGCCGATGGAAATACCTGTGAATACAAGCCACATCCACCAATCGAAAGAGAATGACCTGTTGGAAGCTTCAGCATTAAGCCGCATGTAATGGTGGGTCTAACACATACTGATATTGTTGGTTGTGAAATTTGGTGAGCAAAAAAACCGTTGTGAAAGTGAAAAACAGGAGCATGGAATCCAGTAGAATGAACCGCGATATAGCCAACCAGGCAACATCTGCAGCCAGAACATGAAGCAAACGACGTTTATTTTCGGACCTGACACTCACCGCACAAAACCATGAGCGCAACCAGATGACAACACCATGAGCTCATTCCCAATTCGACTGCAGTATACCACCCTAACGGAACCAAGGCCACACCGAATGTCGCCATCATAACCCGCATGGCCACGTACGGGACACTTTCATCGTACACCACTCCGCTTTTAAATTCGAAGTTTCCGTTGTAACCCGACAGTAAACCTGCAAGGCCGACGAGCATCTTGCCGAGCGGAGGGTGGACATCGAAGTAAAACTCGCGTTTGAGGTAATGGGACCCGAATTTGCCAAAGTGCGCTTCGTCCCAAACAACAGTGTTGGCACGACCTATTTTGTGGAAGCGGGTCCAACATGAGAGCAGAGTGTAGATGACAGGTGGGAGATGCTCTAAGTTCTGAGATATGAATTCACTCTGGGCGAACGCTCAGAGTCAGGATGGGCAGCAGGCCTCAACAGCGAGAGGTACGTACTATCGAAGTTGGAGGCGGAGGAGGAGGCCTGTGGACACGCCCGCTGCTGACTCGGCTCCTGGCAGGACTTGGTTTTGAGTATACATCCTTTCCGTCGTCGTCGTAGTGCATTTCACTTTCATGCTCATCACCGCTCATAAACCCACCGCTGCTTCCGGGTCCTCTAGCTACCCTCCGCCTTGTGGATGTATCCTCGTTCATGTGATGCAATGGCAATGATTCCTCGTGTTTGTAGCTGTGAGCGGTTTTAAAGTAAGATGGAT
The DNA here is from genome assembly GCF_016647745.1 of Suillus plorans. NCBI lineage: Eukaryota > Fungi > Basidiomycota > Agaricomycetes > Boletales > Suillaceae > Suillus > Suillus plorans. The sequence goes on along the minus strand of NW_024537457.1, from coordinate 44,598 downwards.
GCGTGACAGGATATGGAATTTCTTCAAATTCAGAAGACGTGCGTGGAGGCGTTCCGGGCGGTGTACCAAAGTCTATTTGGACTTGAGAGGGTCTCATTTGCCCTCTTCTTGCGTTATTGTTTTTCGACCGAACAAGCCCTACGGAGCTTTGGGAAGTTGATGAGTCTCGCGGGAGTGATGAGCTGGCCCTTGTCGCAACCTTACATGATACCAACCAGCCGGTATTGGATCGAAGCACTGCCTATTGATGTGACACGTTTCAAATATTCACAAAAGCTTGTACGTCCACATCGTTCAGATACAGAGGTTTCCAATAATTAGATAAAAGCACAAATTTGTGTCGAGGATATGAGCACAAATACTTTTTTACGACAAACGATGATACCAGCTAACAAGATGATTCAAAGCAGGCAGCAAGTGCATGTACATTTTATATGTGTCGTTGGTATTGAGCTATATGATCAAGCAATGTCAGGCACAAATAGCAACTAAAAAGATGGGGAAACTACTAACCAGCAACCATAGCATGGTCACGTTCATACGGCTCGAGGGTAATTTGTTCAATAGGTTTGAACTTGTTTTCTCGTAGTTTTTGTACTTCCTGCACGAAAACAGCGGAAGGCGCTGCTGTTGAATCTATACAACTAGCTTTGATAGAGATGACCACATGACCACCATCTTTGAGGAAGAACTGCGCATTGTGGATAACAATACGTGCTTGATCGGGCTGTGCAACGTCTGCGAATATGACGTCTACAGTTGACACCAGCATGCGGTACCTGTTAGGAAGGCGGGCGTCCTCCACGATGGCTATAGTAAATGTTGTTCTCTTCAGCTGTAGCCTACAGTTTGGAAGTACTCACGAATGACGTTTGTTCGCTTTTTCGCCATGTTGATCAGATCACGCCCTGATCGTGGCGAAAATTCGACAGCATAAACGACACCTTCCTATAACCATGTTTAAACACCAGTATTGTTAGAAAATGAAGAACGCGACTCACAGGACCAACAATATCTGCTACGTGACTTACACTCGTGCCGCTGGCAGCACCGAGGTATAGAACCTTCTTTCCAGGTTCAATGAAAATTTTATCCATACCGCCCAATACACCTGCTGCCAACTTACTCCGGAAAGGGTTCCATACGCGATACTCGATTTTTGTGTCGTCGACACCACCTTCAATGGATATCCGCTTCTCACCATAGACACTTTCTCCTGGGACAAGGTTCTTCGTGACAAGTAGATGGTCTTTCCCCTTGGCGATGAAGACACCTGGATGTCTATGAGGTTCGAGAATAACCTTCGCACCACCCCTGGCTCCACCACCAGGGCCTCCACGGCCACGGCCACGACCTCCGCCCCGACCACCTCCGCCCCGACCGCCGCGATCGCCACCTCGCCCACCACGACTTTGGAAGCCTCCACCACGACCACCGCCTGAAAATTGGTTCAAACAGGTATGATATAAAGTGAAACATGAACGTACCACGGCCGCCTCCTCTGCCTCCTCTACCTTCTCCACCTCCTCCACCTCCTCCACGTCCACCACCAGCTCCCCCGCGTCCTCCTCCTCCTCTACCAAATCCACCACGATTTCCTGATGCTCCTGCGAGTCATAGATTAGACGAATAATACTTTTATAGACAGCATAAAAGATATTAACATACCAAATGCCATTACAAGTTGTGCAAATGATCTTGCAGTTGCCTCGCAGTGGTCTTCAAAATTTTCAGCAAACCTTGGTTCGTGCCTGATTGTACATACTGTGACATTTTGTCACCCTCGTGTCACGCTCCAGCAACTGCTTCAAGCTTTCAAGCCTCGAGCCACAATCTCTCAGTTGATAAATGGACAACGTTCTTATCACTCAACCAGAATTCTGGAATAGGTAAATCAAGAGTTTTGACCCAGTGCATCTAAATCTGCGACATTCTGAATTAATAACGGAATATCATAGCGTCTGCGTTTCTGGTCTGGTTACTGACGCGGCCCTCGGCTCTCAACCAGAACCATTTCACCGACTTTCTTATGTGGGAGTGGATAATACAGTCGTCCCACACCAAATTACCCCTCACAGGATAAGCCTGAGGTGGCAATCTGCTGGCGTTGCAGATATCTTCTGTTTAAATGGGGATTTCGTAGGTTCTAATCGTCATGAAGAACGATTGCAGCACATAAAAGCAAGGCGTCCGGTTTCCTGCTATCCTCAGATTTGTTTCATCCCATAGATATCACCTACTCACAAACAATGCGTTTCCCATTTGTCCTCGCTATTGTTGCTACTTTGGCAGTATCAATATCTGCCAGGCCTACTGATGCCGACGCCGACGCCGACGCCAACATTGGAGTATGTCCCCTCTTTTGCATACGTCAATCAAATTGCAGGCACTGCCCTGATAAAAACTGCGTGAGTATGAGTAGTTTGCATCCTGAATTTAACCACATAACTCACCGGTGAGGTAGATCATCTATATATGTTTCTAGTGCGACAGTGAGTCGTGGTTCTACTTTCACATCGTTGCGGTATGGTTGATGGTACCGTGTGCGAGTTAGGAGTTTGTTGCTCGGTTGATTGACGGGACTGCTTCTAAACAAATTTTACTGCCGGTCAAGCATTCGATAGAGGCCTCGTTTCAGAATGCTGTATTTGTCACTTAGATGATGTATAGCTTAAAATGAGACAAATGCTAAAAACCATGTCGAAAGTGCCGGACAATATATTACATCTCTGGTCTTCATTTTATCAGACAGATAAAACTAAAAAGCTCGAACCTGGGCCCACCTTCCATGGTCAACAAATTATTACAATTGACATGGAGCGTTGGTGGTGCCCGGCACCACCCATAAATTATTCACTTCATTTGTGCCATTCTAGAGCACATTGGTAATACTATATTCGCCTCACTGAACTATCGTTCAAAACTTGCCCCATAGCCGTCCAAGATGGAGATACCGCGCCACAAGTAGCAATACAACACCAAATATAATGATGCCACCTGAGCAAGGTCAATGTCCACTCAAGGATCGCGCGTCATAAACTTACCTGAATAATAACCCGCGGCGGCGAAACCCCCGGTCGTGGTACTGATAGCGCCTGATATCGGAGGACCTGCAATGCCTCCAAAGGCAAGGAGGGACACGAACATTCCCACTCGACGTCCCGCGTCTTCCATATGTCCCATTGCTACAAGAGGTGCAGAGTAGAGAGATACGTATGCTCCGAGGGAGAAACTGGACGAGTGAGTCGAGCAGCTAGTTGTGAATAAGTGCGACACGTACCCATAAATGACGGCAATTGCAATAAGCTGGGATTCATTTTTAGCAAATGGCCAAGCGATTGTCGCAATTCCCGTCACAGTAGTCAAAATTGCCATGGTGTTGATAGCACCTGTCAAATCATCAACTGATGTTATCACAGTCCGCAGCTATCGAGACCTACCGACTCTATCTGACATCAGCCCAAATGATACACGCAATGCAGATGCTGCATTGGCGATCGCGAGTATATAAAATGAAAAATCTGTTGAGACGCCAATTGCTGTAGCGCTCACAGAGAGATATATTAACTCTGATGGAACCAAAATATTAGGAACCACTATGATAAGCACAACGGTCATACCTGTATAAAGACCTAAAAGTATCATAATTCCCGAGATACAATAGACGGTAAATGCCTTGTTGCGGAATGCTTTAAGATTGAAGAGTCCCCCACGAACGTTGACGGGCGGGAGTCGTCGTTTCAGTAACTTGAAGGAGATGCGTCAAAGGAAGAGGCATCTACAGGTGCTGACAACATACTACATTGGCTGTCCCCAGGGTAGCCATCAAAATGAATCCAAACACCCGAACTGTCCATTTAAACCTGTGATTGTATGAGCGTATATGAATTGTTCTTCAATTAATCGAACAGACTCACCCAATTAATGGAATCAAATTTTGTGCCACCACAGGAAACACGATGCTGCCAAGCGCAGTCCCAACGGTGGTGAGCGACAAAGCCAAGCCACGTCTCTTGGAGAACCAATGTGACACGATGACGACTGCGGGACTAAATAGGAAACCGCAGCTCACTCCCAGACCGACACCCTGTGTCAGGAAGAGCTGCCAAAATTTAGTGCATTCCGCGGTTAGGAAGGTGCACGCGACGAGGACGCAGCTAGCGGTGAAGAAGGGTATTTTGAAATATCCCAGGTCAAACATTCGCCCCGTTGCAAGCGAAGGAAGGCACATGAACGCATACTAGCAGGATAAGTGAGTTACGCAGGTTTATCGGACCAAGAAGTAAACATACCTGCGTAGAACCGATCCATGCTCTGGGTGAAATCAGCCATGCAAGGTTGCAACTAAACGAACCTAGCGCCTTACATAGTTGAAGGAGAAGTGTGGAGTAGTAGATTTTCCTCATAATAGGCTTGGAAGATCTGAAGGTAGAAAATTTTAGAAATTGTGAGTGTGTAATGGTACACCTTACTCACACCCCATGAAAGTAAAAAACCAAGCCTGATTGAGCCTGATTGAGCCAAACCATGGAAGAATTAGGAGCAGCTCACGTAGAGAACATAACCAATCCGGCGCTGCAATGCAAAGACGTCAGTGACTGTTCAATGGATTGGAAGTGTACTCGCGCAAAAACCACAAGCCATGCCCTTAATCCTCCATCTGGTGCTTCACCAAGATGTGTTACGTGCTTCTGAGAAAGTTGTTCATCCAGGATTTCCGGCTCAACAGCCTCTCTTGTCTTCTGCCCATCGTACGATAAGACTTCGGACGCAGAGTCAATGCCCTGCAAGACCTCTATACTTAGTGACTTCTCGGACATGGCTTCTCCTGCCAACTTTACGCAGAGAAGATGTCAGACACAGCGAAGAGTAGGAGGGAAGGAGCAACTGAACTGGTAGGTGAAAACCATGCTGCCAACGTTATTTGCATATAGTACTCTCCGGGACACCTGGATCCTCCCTATAGCTATTTTCAAAACCTTGAGGGGCCGCATCGGGACTAGTACCGTGTATTACATTCTCATTTGATGAAGCCACGCATACAATGACAAAAAAAATGACATTACATTTGCTGGCCTTCGCTGGTCAAGGTAAGGAATCGAGCCGATTGGCAGGCAGGCCCACTATATATAGCCTGTGCTTTGCCAATGAAACTGCCATCAGTGACGATTCGAAGGCTCAGAGACCTGATAGTATGATACCCTTGACTGATTAGTCTCGTAGTGAAAGATCGTGTTGGCAGTTTCACCTCTTTCAAAAACTTTATATGATACCCGCACGACTTCAAGTGCGTGCTAAATCGTCATATATCGCATTCAAGTTTCAAGGGTGAGGCATTGGGCCCTCAAGGCCTCATGACTTATGCCAGGAAGGCCAGCAAATTTGAATCCAATTACTATTTTTGTTTGCAATAGGTACGTTAAAAGTTGGGCGCACACGCACACCGCACACGCACCGTACAACCCAAGACGCCACCTGAAATGTAGTTTGCATAATTAGATATGAAAATCAAACTTTGAAAAGGTTAACAATTGATTCTCACCTACTACTCGCCGTGACTCGTCATTGTGATCCGTGCATATGGGGAAGAAGATATTGGCGTCACGATCCCGGAGATTGTCTGGACCGACGACTTGGTCTGGGAGCTTTTGGCGCAGATTGAGCTACCAGAGAACAGAGTCGTGCTTGTAATAGGCAAGCGGAAGAAAGGCGAGTTAAGCGAGTCAAAATTAAAACCATAAGCAAGAGATACGAGTGCAGGTATTGCTGGCGTGATGTTCGGAGACGGGCCATCGAGTTTGATGTGTTTTCAGTAGGTCGTACCAACAGCTATCATTGATTTATCAAGTACAAGACAGGCAGTGGTGTATGTGCGAGGGGGGTCGTGTGCGGTGTGCGTGTGCGCCCAACTTTGAACGTACCCAATCTACCATGGCATGAGCGTCATGCCGAGCGACGCACAGGGCATCGGCCATAGAGGCAGTGAGACCGGCTCACAAACAAAGGCAATATTCGGGCAGGCCCGAGGAATAAAACTGCTGAGCCTCGAGCACGTTCGTCCAATTACCCTTGTGTAAATAAAGTTAAACTCGACACAAAAAGCCAAGCTTACGTAACTGACTCGTGATCTTTGTATGTAGACTAATTGTATTAGTCATCAAACGTCAGCTATTCTCCTAGATATGGGAATATCACGACTCAGATACAACAGGCACAAAAGGTACTACTATGTAGCAGCTCCAGAGCACCAAACTGTATTGCATCGATTGGTCTCTCTATCTCCAGGTCATTGAGCGGATCGATCGACGGCATTGTACGGCCATTGTCTCCGCGTCGAATAATCACACTGCCCGAAAGTGGCGGTCGATTGAAAGGAAGGTGCTCGTTTTTTTTCCAGGGTCATGCCAATATCGTCAACTCCCTTGGTCTTTCGCCTGATGGAAGCCATCTTGTTAGCACAGCACTTGACTACTCAGTTCGCATCTGGAACCTTAAGAACAATCAGCCAGTCGGAGACCCGCCCTTGCATGACGGCGAACTCTGGACTGTCCCCGATGGAAAATACATTGCCAGTCCTAGAAATTACATATGGAGCATGGAAGCAGCGCTCAAACAGCAGGGTGTGTGTATCTGCATTGTGTCAATGTCTTTCCTATTTTTGGTTGTTGTTTAGGGTACAGATGATGTTAATGCAAAGCCCGACGGGAAGTTCAAAGCAAGTTAGTCCTGCATCTCGTTCACACTTGATCACACTTCTTTAACTAGGGACGTACAGTTTGACCGATAGATGCTGTGCGTCAATCGGGTTTCAACACCCTACTCCTTTTACTTATTCGTCTTGTTAGATCTTCAAGCAGCGGCCCGTCAACAGAGGCTTGGCGAGATATGTCAGTGCAGTTTTTCATTCCGGAGCTCTTGCAAGTCTGACAAGTGGTACAGGGCAATGACCTAAGAAAAACTTTATAGATAAGTGTCCATAAAACCAAGCTAGCTACCAAAGGCGGCCTCCAGGAACTTGCCATGTTCGAGTCTGGATGGACATATTCCAGCCCAGTCGGCTGTTCCTGTCATAAAGGTCACATCGAAAGAAACGCGAAGTACCGGACAGTGTACATCACTCACGTCGCTTTCGTCAACCAATCAGACGGGCAAGATTGAGTAAGAAAGGGTCACCTTACACAAGAAAAGTCCAGGTTTCTGCCCAGTTTTAATGTAGTACAAATCAAATTGTTACGTTAGTCTGTAACGAAAGTGACCAATGCTCGCCACGCTTAAATCATTTCACATCCACTGCTTCAAGAACACATCGACTCGACACTAAATTCACCTCACGGAACGATCATTCAAAATTTGCCCCATAGCCGTCCGAGGTGAAGGTACTGCGCCACGAGTAGCAATACGACACCAAATATAATGCTGCCACCTGCGAAATGTCAATATTCACTCAAAGATCGCGGGTGTCATAAACCTACCTGCATAATAACCCGTATCAACGAAGCCTCCTGTCGCGGTACAAATCGCACCTGATATTGGAGGACCTGCAATGCCTCCAAAACCAATGAGGGACATGAACATCCCCACTCGACGCCCTGCGTCTTCCATTCTCCCCATTGCCACGGCAGGTGCAGAGTACAGAGATATATATGCTCCGATGGAGAACCTGGATGGGTCAGTCAATTGTGCACCTGGCAGCGAAAAAGTGCAATACATACCCGTGAATGATGGCTATTGCAATAAGCTGGGATTCGTCTTTAGCAAACGGCCAGGCGACTGTCGTGATTCCTGTAATAGCCGTGTAAATTACCATGGTGTTGAGTGCGCCTGTCAAATATAAACTGATATTCGTATAGCCCACAGCTGTCAAGACCTACCGATTTTATCTCCCAACAGTCCAGATGACAGACGTCCAAACGCAGATGCCGCATTGGCGATCGCAATTATATAAAAAGAAAAATCTTTCGAGACGCCAATTGTTTCGGCGCTCACAGAGATATATGTTAACTCTGATGAACCAAAATATCAGGAGCCATAATAATAAAGCACAATGGTATTACCTGTATAGAGACCTAAAAGTATCATGATTCCTGAAACGCAATAGATGGAATATGCTTTGTTGCGAAATGTTTTGAGATTGAAGAGTCCCCCGCGAACTTTAGTGGGCGGAAGCCGCCGTTTAAGAAACTGAGGAAAATGCGTCAGTCGCAGAGATGTTCTCAGGTGCTAACGACATACTATGTTTGCCATCCCCATTGTAGCCATTAGCATGAATCCAAATACACGAACTGTCCATCTAAACCTGAAAGTGTTGTGAGCATACATGGATTGCCCCATGATCGATTAAATAAACTCGCCCAATTAACGGAATCAAATTTTGTGCCGCTACAGGAAACAAGATGCTGCCGAACGCAGCCCCAACGGCGGTGGCGGACAAAGCAAGGCCACGTCTCTTGGAGAACCATTGTGACACGATGACGATTGCGGGACTAAACAGGAAACCGCAGCCCGCTCCCAGACCGACACCCTGTGTCAGGAAGAGCTGCCAGAATTGAGTGCATTCTGCAGTTAGGAAAGTGCACACCACGAGGACGCAGCTAGCGGCGAAGAACGGTATTTTGAAATATCCCAGGTCGAACATTCGCCCTGTTACAAGAGCCGGAAGGTATGTGAGTGCATACTAGTAGCACAAATGAGCTTAGTAGGCTTGCTAGAACCAGAATTAGACACGCCTGCGTAGAACCAATCCATGCTCTGGAGAGTGTAAGAGGTCATTTGTCTAACATTGCATCAAACAGGCCTAGCACCTTACATAGTTGAAGGTGGAGTGTGAAGCAGTAGATTTTCCTGGTAGTACGCTTGGAAGATCTGAAAGGGCGGAATTTGTAGGAACTGCGAGTGTATCGTGACAAACCTTGCTTACACCCCATGAATTTAAAAAACCAAACCTAGTATAATTTCTTGAGTCGAGCTAGTAGAGGAATGAATTAGGAGCAGCTTACGTAGAGAATGTAACCAATGCAGTACTATAATCCAAAGACGTCAGTGGCTATTTCGATCAAATGAATTTGCACTTGCGCAAAGACCGCAAGCCATGCCCTTATTCCTCCATCTGGTGCTTCACTAAGACGGGTTTGAAGTTCGTGGTCGAAGCCTGCTTCTGTCTTCTGCTTATCGTAAGGCAATGTATGTTTGCTTTCAGACGCAGAGTCAATGCCCTGCAATGACTCTATAGTTGGTAACTTTTCCGAGTCGGACATAGCACCGTTTTTCTGTCAATATGGAGAGAAGTGAACAGGATCAACAGACAGCCAGTGGCAGAAAGAGTAACTGTACTAGTGTGTGCAAATCATGCTGCCGAGGTTATGTACATATAGTATTATCCGCGACGTGTGACACAGAACTCCTTCACAAGGCCATTTGCGGTGTTTTGAGTGGCACAAGACGTCTCACACCGTTCGTGAAGCGTCATCTGATGATGCCACGATTACAAGGAGCAAAATATGCAATTGGACTTGCTAGCGTTCGCTGGTCCCCGGAGGTGAGGGATCAATTGATCAAGCCAGATCACAGGCAGACTCGCTGCATAAACCTATTGCAGATTCAACTTTTTAGTGAAAATTGGTAGAATAAACACCTACGACCTCAACTTTTAGTTGCTTCTTGAAGTGCGCGCTATTAGCGTCGGTCTCCGCATGAACGCTACTTGCCATGGCATGTACGCGTAAATATTTAAAAATTTGGGGTATTTTCTAGCGGTGTCATGATTGAACCACCAGAAACAACAAAGCATGTGGAACGGAGATGATTTGGAAATTTGAGCTCACTGACGTCATGTGCTTTGTGATCCTGAATACTACCGGATCCCAGGACCCAGGGTCTAACCCGACCACCACAATACGAACAAACACCAAATAAACAAACCCTACTCATCCCGCCTCTCGTGTCTCGTTTAAGCAATTACGGGGTACGCTGTCCATTTCTAGTATCTACATGTCCTACAGGTAAGTTTCTCTCTCCATTTCTTCCTGTCGCTGTCTCACATGGTGCTTGCGCAGCTATTGAGTGCGGACTAGGGAGGCAATTTATGGTGCGTCTAAGTAGCAGCTTGTGGAAAACAGCGAGCTTAATACATGATTTTAACAGATATGTAGTGCGTGAGAACAATGTGATGGCGCAGGTCGGGGCCCGGGGGTCGGACTCATAGGGTCGATCGGATACCCTGGGTCCTACTAGGGATCGATATGGAGTCTTCGGTCAGGAATGCCAACGGTCATCGGTTTGCAAATAGCTCAATAATGCTATACTACATAACATTGGCAGAATGGACCAGTACATTCCCCCACTCTTATTTTGTCCTGATCTTCAAAGCTATTATGTCTGAGGAGTCCGCAAGCAAATCAAAGGACACCGCATTTGTTCCTGAAGCCTTACCTTGGAAATCGAGAGCAGCTGTTCCAGCCGACCAGGAAGCCCTGCAGCATGAAGAAGTTTCTGAGAAGCCTGTAACGCACATTGCTGGAACACCAGATGGAGGATTGACCGCGTGGCTGGTCATTGTTGCGTCAGTACTGGCCTACGATTAATTCTTTGAAATAGTCACTGACATCTTCAAATTACAGTGTCAACTTGACTTTATTCTCTACGTGAGCTGTCTCAATTTTCTCCTCCCCCCAGCTTAGCTCAAGTGATCACCAGGTTCGGTATAGCTAATACATGGGGGGTAAGTAAGGTTTGTCACCACATACTCGCAATTCCTGCAATTTCCCCCCTTTCAGGTCTTTCAAGCGTATTACGAGGAAAATCTACTACGTCAGACTTCTCCTTCAAACATGTACGGCGTTAGTCGGTTTGACGTGACCTTGTAACTGATCTATCGTACATTTTTTACTCTCCAGAGCATGGATCGGTTCTGCGCAGGTAAATCTCTTTCCAGGTCCAGTAAACTTGTGTCGCTCACGTGTCCTTCTAGTACGCGCTCATATACTTACCAGCACTTGCGACAGGACGAATGTTTGACCAAGGATACTTCAGAATACCCTTCTTGGCCGCTAGCTGTGTTATCGTCACATCCGTCTTCCTAACTGCGGAATGCACTCAATTTTGGCAGTTCTTTCTTGTACAAGGTTTCAGTCTGGGAGTCTGCTGCGGTATCATAGTTGGACCGGCACTTGTTGTCATCTCGCATTGGTTCGACAGGAAACGTGGTCTCGCTATGTCATTCGCCGCCATTGGCGCTTCGTCTGGCAGTACTGTGTTTCCTGCAGCAGCACAGAAATTAATTCCATCAATTGGGTCCGGTCGACTGATCATCAATGATTCATGCTCGCTCATAAAAATTTAGATTTCAATGGACAATGCGTGTATTTGGATTCATTCTACTTGCTACACTTGGGATGGCCAATATAGTATGTCCTCATCACCTGTAGATGCCCCTCTCTCTGTCCCTCTCTGAAGCATGTTTCCAAGTTACTGAAACGACGTCTTCCACCCGTCAATGTTAGTGGGGGACTCTTTAATATTAAAGCATTTCGCAACACAGCATATACCATTTATTGCATTTCAGGAATGCTGGGATTTTTAGGACTCTACACAGGTACTGTCGTAACAGTTACCACCGTGGCTTCCTCGTATTCTGAATCGATTCATCAGAGCTAACATATATCTCTGTGAGTGCCATAGCAATTGGCGTCTCCAAAAACTTTGCATTCTATATAATCGCGATTGCCAATGGAGCATCTACATTTGGACGTCTGTCATCTGGACTAATGGCAGATAAAATTGGTAAGTCTCCATGATGGCTGTGGATGGTAACACCAGTTAATTCCTGACAGGCGTACTCAATACTATGGCGGTTTTTACCGCGATGGCAGGCATCACGACATTTGCTTGGCCATTTGCTACAAATGAATCCCAGGTTATTGCAATAGCCGCCATCTACGGGTATGTGTGGACCGTGTTCGTTACTAGCTGCCAACTCACCCAATCTAGATTCTCCTCGGGAGGATTCCTAGCTCTCTTCGCTTTAGCTGCCGTGGCATTGGGAGATATAGAGGATGCGGGCCGCCGAGTGGGGATGTTCATGTCCCTTGCTGCTTTTGGAGCCATTGCAGGTCCTCCGATATCAGGGGCCATCAGTACCGCATCAGGGGGGTTTGTTGACGCGGGTTTCTATGCAGGCACGTTTATGAAATGCGCGGTCTTTGAGTGAACGTTGATCCTGTCTAGGTGGCAACATCATGTGTTCTGCTGGATTGCTACTTCTGGCACGATGTCTCCATCTCAAGCGCCTATGGGGTAAGTATTGAATTATTCATTCGGTGAATGGCACAACACTCGGCTCCGAGGCCCACCGAACCAAGGGAAAGCAAACGAAGAAGAGATGAGACGCGTAATATATCATAGATGATACAAAGACTATGGCTTCCTAAATATCATAAGGACTGATATCGATATATTTGGATTAGGTCAACTCAAGAAGACAAACAGCCTCAGATCTACCTGTACATTAACATATTAGTGAGTGGTTTCTACTATACACTCTAAACGTATTACTAGTCGAAACGTTGACATCTGGCAATTCAAATCGCAAGGAACCAGAGTCACCGAAGGCACTAGGTTTCGTTACGTTCCGTCACTAACGCGGGAAGCTCAAATTCGTATGACAGCAGTCGACAGCTCAACAGTGAGTCAGTTACTATGACGCACGGCCGCCACTATACCTTTGACCTTCCGTCATCATTCTCTCGCCTTTGGCCGAAACCCACCGCCACGCCTTTTTGCAATAGCTGATGACGAGTTTTCTACAGAAGTTGATGCATCTGATGGTTGCTTCATTCACCAGAACAATCATGAGTAAGGGTAACACGGAGTCTTTGAGGTTGTCACGCCCAAACGCGGTTGAAGCCACTTTGCCTCATTCCTTAGGGGAATTGCACTTGGCATTACGATGCACGCTCACATGAAACACGGATTTCTGGCGGATTCCAGGCGACGAATAGCACTGGTGAAGCGGGGATTCTAGTATAGGCTCATCAAGAGAGTTTACAATCAAGTTTTTTCATTATTGGCATATCTATACGTCTATCCCAGTCCGTCAGCATGAATGAATGCAATAGGGAGGCACGATGACACCTCTGCTTATGTTGGGAAAGAACCGAGAGTGAACAGGGTCTGCTTCTGCTTCCCCTTCCCCTTCTTCCCCTTTCCACTAGCAGTCTCTTCGGCAACATTCTGTTCTTCCGGTATCGGAGTACCGCCCCCGCTTGCCGTGCCACTGCTTTTCCAAGCAGCAACGGTCGGAGCAGTTTCACCAAGAATGTTTCGTAGAGACTGATTCCCGCTGACTAGTGGTTTCATACGAGAGTTACCAGACGAAGGCAACACTGGAAAAGCAGCAGATGTAAGCGACGGTGGCGGCGGACCTTTCTTCGCAACAGCGCGTTGCTGTATTACAGGGGTTTGTACCGATTTCGGTGCTCGGGAACCTGTGCTAGAAGATCCAGATCCAGAAGCCCACGGGGTGTTCCGCTGTTGTTGACGGAACGCAGGCTGCGGCTGAGAGGGACCTGTCAGAACCGGGAAACTATCTGGCGGTCGTGGTATTGGAGTAGGAGCGGAGCCAATGCGAGATGAGGAAGATCCAGCCGCCTGTGCAACACGATCCCACACTTGTCTCGAAGATTGTGACGAAGATCGCGCGGCGGTAGCATGCTTGACGTTCAAGACGCGACCGGATGCGATACCAGCATAGCCTGACCCTACTTCCTGAGGTACTAGATCAGGAAACTGCTGACGTTGCTGCGATCTCACTGTCAGATCCACCGCAGTACAGATATAGGGGTCAGTAAAATACCTCGATTTTGAATCCGTTCCAAGAGGAGAGCAGATTAGACTTCTTCTCTTCTTCGTCAAATAAGTCGACGATAGCATTGACAATACCCGCAGTGTCATCTAAATTCCTATCAAGAACGTTCCATATTGTCGAGATGAGATCACGGGCGGTAGATTCATTGAATCGGAATCCTCGGACAGCAGCTTTAGCAGCGAGCACTGCAGTGGTAGGGTTTGGCGCAACAGATTGTAACCTTGAAATGAATGCCGCATGACGCCTGTAACGGTGTGAGAATAAATCTTGGAGATCCTGACAATACTCTTACTGAGCTACAACAGGATCGACGTCTTCCCCGTTTCGCTGAGGGGATGGCGAAGCTCGTCGGCTAGGTCCAGCCGATTGCGGCGTTTGCGCTCCATTAGGTGCAGGAGAGCTGGTAGTAGTCAGATGGCCACCGAATGCTTCCCTGCGTCTTGCCACTGCCCTAGGCTGCGCAGCAGGCGGCGGCTCATGTTCTCGATCTCGTTCCCGGTCCCGTCTCCCCCTACGCCCACCACCAGCATCCCCAAATTCAAACTCTGCCTCAACTCGCTGAGTATTCTTCTTATCTCTTGAAGTCATCTCTGCACCGTGCACTTCGACCTGATGCGCCTTGAGATCGATCGCAGATCCAAACACCACAAATTTTTGAGCCTGACAGGCAGGTTTTGAACACGCAAAATGCCCTTGATTAAAATGTTGTTCCTGCCGAGGGAATCATGAATTACTACGAGCGTCAATGTCAATGCAGTCAAAAAGATCCTACAAGGGCCTCATAATCTTGAAAGCTGGATAAAACAAGCGACCCCGCATTAGCATAAACCATCAGCGTACAAACGACAAAAAAACTAACTATTGATCCCGTATTTCATTCCGTTTGCAAATGAAGCACTCCTCGTGTCGTTCGCGCATATGAACATACAACTCATCATCACTGAAAAAACATTCTTTGCAGAAGCTGCATAATGGATGTACGCCGCCTTCAATCGGCTCTTTTGTCACTTGTTTATGAGACCGATGCGGCATAGATGGCAAGTGTAAAGGTAGAACGTTGGGGAAGTACAAAGCGTGCTCGTGACTGAAAACCTTCTTGAATCGGATACACAGGTCACTTTCAAGGACATGAGAGGTCTGTACTTGGTTCATAAGCTTACATATCTGATGCACGTACCACATCATCTTTCCGTGCGTACCCCGGACGTGTAATTTAAGATCACCCCATCCAGTCGCGGTATAATCGCACTGCGAGTCAGGACAATTGAAGCGTAGAAGAATAAGCGTCTCTTCCATCATATCAGTGGACTCGAAATAGATTAATAACTTGGAGTCTTTATGCGGGATCATGTCGGGGGTGTAAGAAGAAAAAAGCGCATCGGGGGAAGTCGTGAATATCACTGTCGTTTGAGGTTCCTAGTAAACGTCCCAGCGTCAAAATTCATAGATGGGACCAAGAAAAGATAGACCCCCCTTGCAAAATGTACAATCCAGCTTCTTATAAAGTGCTCTTAAGCGTAGAGCACAGACATGACATGTCCGGTGGTTGCACGCTGATACTGAGTAGTATTTGACGGGCTCTGCGCAGATCCAGCATACTTCTGTGGCTTCTGGAGCAGGCGCGACTTCGCTCTGAGTTGGCTGAGTAAGAACGGGGTCGGCTGGTGTGGCTGCACTTGGATCCTTGCGGCCTCGGGATTTACCACCGCCTCCGCGTTGACTGCCTTGGCCTCTGTGTCCGCCTCGTTTACCACGCCTGGCTGATGGAGAAGTCTGAATCTGGATCTGAGGCTGGCTAGCAGTTTCTGCAGACATGATTGTATGAGAAGGATTGAAGATTAGAGAAGGTTGCAAGGGTTGCGCTGAGTAACTGGCTTGCTCCACGAAACGTTTTATCTCCACGTGATCAAGTCATGTCCATTGATGGACGGTCCCGAACATTATAAGCGCTCGCAATCGTATCGATGATCCTCTACGTAAGTAGGAGGTATGCAAAGAAAGTCCTAACCTAGCAACGGATCATACAGAGCAATAAACCAACCAAACATAACATCAAATCGTGCACACAAGTGACGAAACCTATCACTCGACATCACTATCATCACGATCACGGCGGGTCTCACCAGTGAGCGGGGTCGTGACAAACCTACTCCTGCCTCCCCCATTCTTCACAGGTGACATCCCAGGTATCCCCAATGACGACACTGACCCCAACGCCGAAGTCGAAACCGAAGCCCTAGACCCGATCCCCAACGAATACATCATTGACATCGTCCGTTGACGTCCCAACCCCGGTGCAGCTCCAGATCCCACCCCAAGTCCAAGGGCTCCATACGCAGGCTGAGCTTGAGGTATCAACGCAGGCAACGGCATAGGAATTCTCAACTCTAGCTCTGCAAGCGAAAATAGTTGCTTCACCGAGGAGGAACGCCGCAATCGCGGAGAAGTCATCATAGAACCAAATGTAGGCGCTTGGCTTGGTGTAGGCGTGGATGAACGAGGGAGGAGGCTTGATGTCCATGCAGACCAGCTTTTGTCTTCCTCTGGTTCACTCTCCTCGTCAAGCTGAACCTGAAAGTCATGCACAGCCCGCTTAACAACCGCTACATCATGCTGTACATCCACCAATTTTTCCTCAAGCCTATCCCTAGCTCTCCTCACACCCTCGTCACGTCCATCAACAAAAGCCCGCATTTCTTCAAGGTCCAACTTCGAATCCGATGAAAGGGAAAGCGCGCCTGGGACGGTGAGGAGGGTCTCAAAACCGCGAATGGCGAGTGCTTCGTCTGTGATGCGGATTTCGAGCTCGACACGGACGTCTTCGGTGTAGTCGGATATGCGCTCTAGGGCGGTGCGAAGGAAGGATCTGGCAGAGTGAGAAGGTGTTGGTGTTAGTGTCGGCGGGGAGGCGATGGCGATGGGGGGGAGCAAGCGTTTAAGGTCTTTGAGCGCGAGAGAGCAATCGCGGAATGCGTGTTGGAGGGTGTCGTAGCGGTGGCTGACTTCGCTGAGGGAGGCCAATAAGGATGAGATTTCGTCTGGGATGGAGGGGGGTTGTGATGAGAGAATGATGTTGGTGATTAAGTTGTTGGGTTCATTAGCAGGAGCGACTGCTTGAGCTTCTGGACTTGTAGCAGCTGAAGTGAAGAAGACACCGGAATCCTCCTTTCTTTCCAGAAATTGGTTAGTGGGACTTTCTTCCTGTTTTGTGAGATTCGTTAGGAGAAGGGGTGGTGGGGTATCCTTAGTATCTGAAGTTCCATCGGTGTCAGGCTCTATGAGTGATTTATTGGCGGAAGCCAAAGACGTATGCGATTCGACAAAAGGCAGCAAAATACACGCCTCTTCCCCAGCAGGGATCTGCACCAGATCGAGGATTGATACTGCAGTACACCGACCTGGATCGGCGGGTAAATCGAGAAGCAGCCGCGAGGTACCAGGCGTGATCTCGCCTATGACGGGCAAAGGTGTACCTTTAGTGTCAGGTGTTTGAATGTGCAATTTGACTTCTTGAGTATCCAGCATTCTATCCATGTCAACAGGCTCCATAGGCAGCTCATTCGCGGGCACCAAAGGCGCGGGCAGTTCGGCAGACTGCGGTAAAGTATACACCTCTTTCGTAGCGGGGGTCTGCGTCAGATTGAGGATCGAGACAGCAGGCGACTGACTCGATTCGGTGGGTAAATCAAGAAGCAGCTGCGAAGTACCAGATGTGATGTCGCCTATGACGGGTGAGGACGTACCCCTGCTGTACTCCGCCGGGAGATTTAGAAGAGGTGTAGGTGTTTGTGGGCAAGCGAATGATAGATCCTGGGTAGGCGGGATATCGGTGCTTATGTCCTGTGCATAGGGTGCTTGTTCTGCAATATCAATGGGAGTTCCTTCGACTGAAATAGTCTGTTCGTGGGCAATCTCGTCAAGAGACCCCATGCCCAAGGAAATCCTCCGCTCAGCAGCTACTCTTCTCTCGACCTCCACCCCAACCTCTTCAGTCATTCTCATCACAGCGTCCTTAGCAAGAACCAACCTCCCAAACACACCAGTAACCAAACTCCCAGCTACTTCCGCATCCAGCGTCACCAAGAGACTTTCTGCATCTTTCACTGCCCGCTCAAAAGCTGCATACATTTGACTATCTGCGTCTGCGCAGCGGTGCATACCTTCTTGGGCTCTTCGAACCCATCGGCGTAGGGCTTCACTGAGCGCTTCTTCGCGTGCGAGAAGAGCAAGACGTAGTGCGACTTCCCTTCGCCGTCCATATGCTTCCCTGGTTACTTCTTCGCCGAGCTCTTCTAAGGCGTCACGAAGGCGTGCATTCTCGGCTATGTGAGCGTGCATTCGTGCTTCAGCGTCGTTGATCGTTGATTGGAGAGTGTGTTGGCTAGATGTGTGTCGTGTTTGGAGAGTCGTGAGTGTGGATTGAAGGGCATTAGTTTGAGACTGCGAGAATTTCCTGTGTGAAGCTCGAGTCTGTAGAAGCAATACATGTATGGGGTACGCACATGTATCGGGAAACCATCTTGGCTGCTGTGGTATCGTCTAGCTTTAGTGCTTCTAATTCTGACTGCGCTTTTGCGAGGTGAGCACGGTCATGAGCGGCTGTTTTACGCTCAGCATCGAGGATGTTCTCCAAATTTGTGATTTCATTGCGTAGCTGGGTGATGCTCGTTTCGCGTTTCTCGGTCTCGAAAGCAAATTCGGTCGTAAGGCGATGCAAGTTTGATTTGCCCTCATGGAGCCCTTCGACGAGGGTGAGAGAAGACGCAGACGCAGATGCGTTTTGCAGTACCGCGCCCCCATTACCAAGCGAGCTCTTCCTGCCATCCAAACTGCGTACGAGATCAGCATACTCGTGTACCACGAGCTCTATGAGCCTGCGTTCTTCCTCTGCAGCTTGGAGACGCGTTTCCAAGCTACGTTCGCGGACTTTACCTTCCTCTTCGCGTGCACGAACACTTGCTGCGAGTTTATACGCGCCTTCTGCGTTGTATCGGGCTTTTTGGGCTTCGGTGCGGGTGTTTACGAGTTCAGCTATCTTTTCTGCTAGTGCATGTTCTGTGAGATCGAGTTTCTCGGAAGAGCGTCTTAGGGCCAGAGTGAGTTCTTGGACGACGTGTGTGTCTGATTGAGAGTTGGGTAAGGGGTGAGCACGGAGGGTAGCTAGCTCAGATAAGAGCAAGGAATGTTGTGATTCGAGGAAATGTAAGCGGTCGTCTGTTTGGGCTGTTGCTAGAGTGTGACGCTGGAGTTTGAGAGCAGCTTGGTGTGCTTCATGCTAATGAATATGAATGGTCAGTACAGAGGTGTGTAAAATGAAAAGTACCTGAAATCGAGCTGCTGTTTGTCTGAGACTGGAGAGTTCGAGGACGAGTGGGTGCTCGTCGTCGAGCTCGTTCTGCTCGACGCTCATAGTCAGCGACGGATCCTAACGTTGCTGCAAGTCTATTTCGGGATCGGTATACAAACAAAATACAACAAGAATTGAGAATCAGATTTTGAAGGAGGCCCTTAACCACGCGACCCAGTCTAGACTCTCTCCCCTCGCTGTCAGGTGCGTTGAGCTCATTATATTTTGACATTTACTCAACGGCAGTCAAAAATTTAGTATGGCAGCTCACGCTGGTCCTCCTGGTCCTTCGAATTATTATCATTACCCTTACGGTAATGTGGCTACTGGGCCATTTCCTGGTCAATATCAGCGATATCAGGCTGCAGTACCAATGAATGGACACATTCACCGACCAATATTTCATCCTCACTACAATTATCATCATCCTCATCAGCCTGCTCATTATGTTCCGAGGTCTAGTTACTGGCAACAACATGGCCAGCAGCCGCTTTCTCCCTTACCAAAACAACTGTCAACTCTTCCTTCTCTTCAATCCAGCGGCGATCAGATCGGAAATCAAAATATAGAACCCGAGGAGACGCCTAATCCAACAACTTCGCCTCCTTCTTCACCCATGCCTAGCACAGATCCAAAACTAGGTGGTTGGGTCATTTGGTCAAAACGTCCCACAGATCCATCTACCGCTCCTGGTATCATCATATCACCTCTAGCTCATCCTCCTCGCGATGTCATTCAATATGCACTCGATATTCCAACCCCCCCTCCATCTCCTACACCCGTCATTATAGATCTATCAGCGCCAACCGTGCCTTCTGATCTCCCAGACAGTACAGAATCAAATACGACTCCTCCGCTTTCCACAGCATTTGATACACCTGTGCCCGGCTCACCGGATTCTACTAATACTTCACTTTCTCTTGCAAAGGCTCCCGAACAACCTGAAGAGAAGCCTTGGGAGGAGGCCACGTCATCCAACGCCGAACTAGAGCCTGAGCTATCATCCACTGATCACGTAGAGGCGCCTAAGCTATCCGAATCTGATACAGAACCTTTTACGTCTGCCGCTGCGCCTCCCTTATCTGATGCAGAGCCTTCTGCGGCTAACCCATCCGATGTAGATTCTTCTACCTCCACCCCATCTGCAGAAGCCTCCACGTCAGCCCCCAAACCCGCGCCCGCGCCAGCCCCAAAGCCCGCCGTATCATGGGCCTCTCTCCTCCGCAAACCCGGCCCCTCCAACCTCCCCGCATCCTCTGTCGTAGGCTTCTCCATCCCTGCCTCTCCCCCTCCCCCAAACCCCACCTCCCAAAAGACACCATTCCACCCCAAAAAGTCCGAGCTTCTGACCCTGCTCAACTCCGGTGGATCATCCGCAGCTCCCATGCGTATCAGGCCACGCGGCCTCGTCAACTCTGGTAACTTGTGCTTCGCTAACGCGGTGCTTCAGGTCCTTGTGTACTGTCCTCCATTCTGGCGCTTCTTTGCGGATCTCGGGCGCTTACTTGAGCCTACGGAGGAGTCCAAGACCCCGTTGGTCGATGCTACCATTCGGTTTGTAAGGGAGTTTATGCCAAAAGAGAGGGTGCCTGTGGAGGGCAAGGGCAAGGGTGTAGAGCGCTATGGATCAAATGGTCTTGTGCATGAGGAAGTGGATGAAGATATTATGGATTCGTTTATGCCGACTTATGTTCATGACGCTTTGAAGGAGAAGAAGAGGTTCGATCATATGCGCGTGGGTCCTATTTCCTACTTTTGTCGACTTCGATACTGAGTTGTATCGACAGGGCGGACATCAAGAAGATGCAGAAGAGTTCCTTGGATTCTACCTCGACACGCTCGAAGAAGAGCTCCTGACGCTCTCCTCGTCACTCGCTAACCCCAACCCAGTTCCAGCTCAGCAGAACCACAACGCTGCAGTGAACAACACGCAAGAAGAGGGCTGGCTCGAGGTGGGCAAGCGTAACCGCACCGTCCTCACGCGCTCTGTAAGGTCTCCCTTTCCTCCTTTTCATCAATACTCACCTTTCCTAGACAAAAACAGCTGACTCCCCCATGACCCGTATATTCGGCGGCAAATTCCGCTCCATCCTCCGCGTACCACACCAAAAAGACTCTGCCGTTGTTGAAGACTGGCGTAGTCTACGGTTAGACATCCAAGTTGGTCATTTTGCCACCCCTTCTAAGCTTATTCAAACTGACATTGACATAGCGCGACACAATCCACACAATCAAAGACGCCCTAACGCACATCTCCACCCCCCAGTCCGTACAAGTCACATCTGTAACCCGCCCAGGTGCCACCCTCGATGCAACTCAACAAGTATACATCGAATCCCTCCCTCTGATCCTCATCCTCCACCTCAAGCGGTTCTTATACGATGCTAATAAAGGGGGTGTTGCAAAGATTGGGAAACAGGTCGCGTTTGCGCCTGAGCTGGAGGTCGGGAGTGAGGTGATGGCACCTGGGAGGAAGGTGAATGGGACGAGGTATCGGTTGTTTGGAGGTGCGTCCGTATCTGTCTCGTTTTATCGGCACAAGTAACCTCACCGACTGACACAGCGCTCTATCATCACGGCCTCTCAGCCTCGGGCGGACACTACACCCTTGACGTCCTCCACCCCAACGTCGACATGTCAACTCCACCCACAAAACCGCGCGAGGGGTGGATACGCATCGACGATGAGCTGGTTTCGGATTTGAGAGCTGATGATGTGTTTGGGAGTGGGGGCGCAGAGAAGGATGAGACGATGAGGTGTGCGTATTTGTTGTTCTATAGGAGGGTTGGGGCGGGGAGGGTTTAAGGTCTTAGTCTAGTGGGGGTAGGTGGTATGTAGCGACGGCGTTAGATTTTGATCCTTTGAATGTGATGGGTTTCTTGTTTGGATACTTTTTTTGGCATTGAATGAGTATATATGCGCATGCATTATGTAATAATGTCCAATCGTTCCAATTCGTTGATGCTCCTAAGTTTACTTCGTGTGAAAAATTGACAGTCCCACCGGTGGCGTTTGCAGTCCTCGCTTGAGACTGCAAACGTGACACGTGACGACTCAGCCACAGCGCTCGCTTCCTTCCTGGGTTCGATTGCCAATCGCGCTCCACCTGGACTAGTGTACCGTGGATAACCGTTTTGGGAGTTATCCACCGTGGATATCCACCCTAGAGAATTTGGGGGTCAGTTATCCACCGGTGAGTAGGGTGGATATCCACCAGCGGCAAAACCGGCCCGGCGGAACCGTGCGCTGTAAAAATTTTCAATCCATGCGTGTTTTCGCAAAATTTCCGTTCATTCACCAATACTAAGTAAAGATACATCATGTAACAGCTATTCCATGTCCCAGTCTGCCTCCGTCAGGACCCTCTCTTGCACAGGGCTGCTTTCTGATGAAAGAATGACAGCATTTCTCGGTGCTACAGGTGCCAAACACTTATCAGCGAGCACATCAGCTAGTCTCCCAGAGTCGAGATTGATAATACCGGCAGCATCAAAACTTTTGCCATTGCAAGAATCCATTTTGCTTGAACCATCTTTTGCAATGTCCTCGGGGTTAGCACTGGTGACATTTGAGTTTGAGTCGTCGTCATCTTCATCAGGTCCTTCAAGTTCATCTGCAAAATCATTGTCGACATCAGACATTTCACTATCATCGCTGTCCTCCTTCGTTCGTTTGCGCTTGCTGCCGAAAATAGTTGAGGACATGTCTCGCCATTTTACAGTCGGTTTCTTGTTTGGAGGTGGTGCCTAGTAGTATCAAGATCTGTAAGTTGGAGATAGTGAATGGAAATATCAATGTACACTCACATTAGGATCATGTTTGTACCAACTACGAATTTGGACTGTCCTAACAAGTGTTTTCACCTGCTGCCGACTGCGAAGTGGTGAGTTGAGCCAAGTGAATGTTGAACCAGTCCGTTCATCAGCCATTGAATTGGGTACAAGGGCAAAAATTCGAACAGCGAGCCTCTAGTGAGTAGGTTAAGGTCAGTCTCGGGGCAATGTAGTTGCAGGTCTGACATACTGCAAGTGGCTGCGCATCATTGGAACGGTCTTTGTCGAGATAACTCCACCATTCATATGCCGTCTCATCAGTCCGAAGTTCACGATCGAAAGGGTAGGCCTTTTTCAGGTATTTTTTTATGAGGTCTTTCAACCAAGTGTTTGCCTCTGAGATACTGAGGTTTGCGATTGGAACCTTTCGTTTCTCATATTCGATTCGAAGCATTGAAAGCAAAAACTTGCCCATACGACGAACTGACTCTGGGAGCTCCTGGTCCTTGAGATGATTTGTTTGGCCTCCAATCTTGATACGAGCAATAGCTAGTGGGTTCAGGTCCTGGAGAACATCTGCCCCTCTGAATTCTTTAAATGATGTTTAAGTCAGTCAAACAATGAGTATCACATCTGCAGAAAACGTACGAGGATCAAGAAGAAAACCAGTTAAATACACATCACATGGGGCATCATTTACCATTTGATCGAAGCGGTAATTGACAGCACGTCGAATCTTCTCAGTGACCTCAGTTGGCAAGCCAGTGATGTCCTCGGTGATAATTTGATGTATTGTTGCTGTGACGGCGAGCCAGAAAAGATAAACATCTGACACAGTGGAGTGGGTAGACTCGAGGCATGTTATAGCCTTTGCAATTGGAGCAAGTACTGTGAGGAGTTGTCGAAGTTCAACTTCAAATTTGTCGGTAGTGAAACGACCTTCAATAAAGTAATTGTTGACTTCCTGCAGCATGCTTCTTAGTATCTCTCAAAACCATAGTCCTCCACACAACATACCGGTATGTTGATAACCTTTTCAGTGCACAATTGTTGGATAGGCTTGAGGCAACGACGAAGTGACTCTCCCGAATGATAAATGGTTCCAAAGCGTGTTTTCCCAACTGACACAAGTCCCCTCTTGATTTGTAAATCTTTACAACGACGACGGAGATGAGCACTGGCAATGTTTGAGTTCTTGAAGTACTTGATTGTCCGACATATCTTCTTGATCACCTTGGGTTAAAAGTCAGTAATTCAAATCAAAGAGTCCAAAGATTAGTGATCTCTTACTGGCCGAAAGAATTCAATGCTACCGATGTCTTTGCATAGCGAACTCATACGATGACACGAGTCGGGGAGAATGATGATCCAGCTAAATTCTTCCTGCAAGAGTGAACGAGCTAATGTTGTATTTCCAGTGTTGTCTGAAGCCACTCCACTGAAATGTTCAGCTCCAACCCGTAACATGACCTGTCAGCGGTGTTAGTCCGGAACCATCATTACGAGATTATAATAGCTCACCTTTCGCAGTACTTCATGTATCTTTGCCCCAGTATGCGATGCTTCAGACGACTCATCTCCTTCCATCAAAAAGACCCAATGCACTGGAGTGATCACATGTACGGTGTAAACAGACTGGGGCATTTTTGTGGTATTTCCATCAAATGTGATCGTAAGGTTGTCGCAGGTACGAAGGTGTTTCAATTGCAGATCTTCGATGCGAGCTGCCTCATTGGGGATTTGTGATTCGGTGAGTACTGCACAAGATGCTGGTTCGTAGTCAGGATTTCCGTGTTTCCACATTGTCTTCCATTCTTTTGAATCAACTTTTGTTGGCGGAATACCACCAATGCAGATGAGTTTCAAGACATCGAAGTCAAGTTGATCTTTGAGTGCTGCGATGCGTGCTTTACGTTGTGATGGATATATTGATTTTTGTTTCAGTAGAGCGCTAGGAGTTCCTCTTAATGAAACCGTGGAAGATGTAGGTGTGACATCAACAGGTTCACATTCAACACTTGGAACTGGTAGACTCTGGCCTTCAACGCGACCACCTAATGATTCCTTGGACATAGCAGTGCGAACACGATCCTGTAGTGTTGAATCGATTTTGTCCAGTTTTCCGCATTGCAATGCATGTCCAAATACTCGTGTCTTCCAGCGAGGTGCAGCCCATGTTGTAGCACATCCATATGCAGCTCCAGTGCACCGAACGATCATTTTTTTGGGGTCGCTTTTGAGGTATGTGTTGACAGACAGAAGATCCATCAGAGGGTCAACTTTTGCACCACCTTTCCCCTTTGCAGGTACCCTTTCAGCATCTGTGTATAGGTGCATGACAGACACGTCAGGCTCGACAGTCTTGCTCTTTTTCTTTTTCGATGGCTTTGCTCCATTGGCTGATGGTAACTGTAAGGTGAGTCAGTGATCTAGTTTCCTGCAAGCTAAGTAAATCTAATTCACAGCTTGTCCAGCTGCGAGAATGACCCCTTGTGCAGCTTTGAGAATGTTGTCCACCCACTTTTCAAGGATGATGTCACCTGGACATTTTTTTATCCATGTTTCCAAAACATCGACCATGGCCTCTGTTTCTGGACCTCGCTCGATGAGTTTCAGGCCATCAACACGATTACCAAACCTAATTTCTAACTCTCGGTTGACAGCACCAGCCTCGCCAATGTCTGCAGCCCATTCAGCATCCGGACTGAAGTCAGAGAATTTATACTTGGATTCCATTGCTCGTGGAACAGGAATGTCTGTTGGCAGTGCTTCAAGACATTGTCGCAGTTCAACTAGCTGATCTTTGAGATGTTGCTGCATGTAAGTTTTTTGGGGGATGAATATTAAATAACTCGAAGTTCACAATGTTCCATTCATTTTTTGCAACGATGTTCAACGGTAACCAAACAAACATTGCTTGTCATTGCGCGAAGTTCTGCCAAAATAAGTAGGCTTGCGATGCGGACTCGTAGTGTTTGATAATTAGGCTTTTTAAGTGTATTTAATGTTATTTAATGTAACCCTGGGCACATACACTGTTTTTTGAGTTATTCACATAATCCACCCTATTGATTTCGGCCTTGAGTTATCCACCTAGTTATCCACGTGGATAACTAGGTGGATATCCACGTGGGTGGATAACTCGATGGTTATCCACGGTACACTAACCTGGACCTCGACCACCGACGATCAGCACAACCAGCACGATCGGCATCCAAGACTCGTTGGCCGGACGAAAATTGGGCTGCGCCGACCAAGATGAGTTATGGGTCTCGCTGGTGGTGTAGGATCAGTGAGGTGAGTGTTGTTAGTATGAAGTTCTCGAAGGTATGCTCACCTTTTCTTCATCGTCTGATCGTGCATTCAGGTATGCAGCGCGTTATGTCGAGGCCGCGGTTCTTATTTGCAGGCTTCTCAATGTGCTGCCACAAGTTCAGGCCACAGATCTCCTGGTTCTTATTTGTACTAGGCTCCTCAATGCGCTGCCAAGTTCAGGTGCGCTGGAGAAGCCCGTGAGCGCTCCGTTCATGGTGCCAATAGGTATGTGCCGTCTTCGTCCGGCCCTCGAGACTCACCAAATCCCAGCACCAGGTACCAATGTGGGTTACAGGTGCGCTGGAGAAGCTCATGAGCACTCCGTTCATGATTGTAGGTATGTGCCGTCTCTGTCCGGCCCTCGAGACTCACCAAATCCCAGCACCGGGTACCAACGTGCTCCGTTCATGGTTACAGGCGCGCTGGAGAAGCTCATGAGTGCTCCGTTCATGATTATAGGTATGTGTAGTCTCCATCTGACCCTCGAGACTCACCAAATCCCAGCACCAGGTACCGACGTGCTCCGTTCATGGTTACAGGCGCGCTGGAGAAGCTCATGAGCACTCCGTTCATGGGTTGGAGACAAGACAACTAGATTATGTAGTGCATCATACTCGTGTGTACAGTAGTAGATTAGAAGAGAATGTATGGTTTATAAACTATTGCACAAATGCCCGAGTGAGATCTGTTCAACAATGTCCGAACGTGTCGTCAGAAGCTCGCGCCACTTCTTTGCGACAGCGTCGTCCTTGCTTGACAAGTAAGTCTTGCCACTTTTGGTGTAGCGAAAGGCACTGTGGGCTAGTGGGTGGTCGAGATTTCCACCAAAAAAGGTGCGTGCATCATTAGCGTCTCGGGCAGCAGCAGAGACCCGGTGCTCTGCAAGGCAGTTCAGGATCTGTTGGTAAGAAAAAACCTTGCCGTTCTCGTCACTAAATGCATGCCAGAATGAGGTGTTGTCTGGGTATCGCTGCCGTTCTTCGGCAATGAACTCAAAAGACAGGCAAGAGGTCAGATAGCACATGTGACTCGCTGAAGGTAAATCATACCTTCCAATTTCCCCATTCTACTCGAAGTGCATCCCATGCTGCAGTCTTGATGCCCTTTCCTTTCTTGTAGAACTCTCCCCAATACTTGACAGGGATTCCGCGACCATTTACAATGAGTAAGTTTGATTCCTCCCATTCTTCACACAGCCGGTTGACATCTTTGGAGAGGTGGATTGTAGGAGGTGATGGTACGGTTGTCCTGTCGTATAAAAACTGCTCTTGGCCAAGGTGCGCAATTCCAAGGTTTTCGGGGGGGATTATCTCTGGAGGCAGAGACATGGCAGATGTTGTCTGTGTGGTTGTGCGAGGTTTGAATGGCACATTGTTGCTGACAATGTGCGCTTGTGCGTGGGATTGGACGATTGTGTTATCACACCCAGGGCTCTCGCTGTGTAAAGTGCGTGCATCTTTTGATTGCATCAGTGTTTTCATATCGAGAATGTGCGATGTGAGGACACTGATGTGATTTTCAACATTACTGAGATCTTCTCGCACAGAAAACATGTTGGAATCTACTTTCCGCATACGAACAGCGAAAGCATCCTGTTGTGGATGCCCATCACGTCCGAATCCTTCAGCTTCGCTTGTGGCAGCAACTTGTTGGTGGCAGCTTTTTCGCTGCGTTATCGAAGGTGGTACACTCAAATCATGAGGCATACCAAACGCTGACAACACTGCATGTGCCTTTTTAACAATGATGTCGTGAGCTTAGCATGATATAGCATCACTTCTGCTCACCCATGCTGAATTTGCAGCTCGGTCATCATCCTGGAGTGCCCGTTGCGTGCGATTTGCGCTCTTCTTGCTTTCGTAAGTAATTGTTTGTTCTTCAATTCCAAACACCTCCTCAATCCTTCGTTTTGAAAGGGACTGGCGTGAGTTATGTTCCCCTCGTTTTCGTTTCAGCTTAGGCTTGAATAAACTTTGCCAAGCAGGAGAAATTAGATACACGAGCACTGATTCAGGGCACATGCCAGTGACACACCTCAGCCACTCGTCTCGGTCATTGGAAAACTGACGAAGCCTGTCCAACATCTCTGTGCGATTGCCACAGGTTGGCCTGCCATAGCTCTTGAGCTTCTTGTGTAAGTTAGCCTTTGTTGTCTTTGTTGTTCTGTTACGTTTTCATGAATTAAATCAAACATGTTGAAAGGGAGAGAAATGTGTGACGTGCACTGTCCAAGTGAAAGATTCCACTGCTTGTCCTGGCATGTACGTTTGACCAAGTACAGGCAGTTCGAGCTCTTCTGAGTTGACATTCTGATGTTTAGACATGGTGACACCATGAACTGTAACGTATTTATGTGTAAGTGTTGATGTTTAAATTCAGGGGGTTCAAGTTAGTTTGTTTCAGTGCCGGCAGAGCATTTCAATTCTCGATCACCTGGTCTGAACTCGAAGTTTTCTATCATGTCCTTACTACAAACTTTCAAAGGTGCTACTCTCTACTTTGCTGAGTCAAAACACATCAGTGTCGAGGCTGCTGAAGAGGACCAGACCGAGGAGGAGGAATCTCTCCTCAACAGCTTTGATGTTGATGACCGTGAAGCTGCTGGCACCCTTCAGTTCAGTACTACAAATGCTGGTGAGGACAATGTGAAAAAGAAGAAGCTCAAACACAGCATGGTACATCACAACCAGTTAGCATCTAGTTTGCAAGCAGCATCAGAGGGAGTAGTTATTGGTACGACACTCTCTGACTACCAGAGGTATGCTATGGACTGGCAAAATTATCTTATCTCACGTGCATGATCTCCCCAGATACTGGAATCAGTTTAAAGAGTTTTGTGTCACCATTGACAAAGTACAGGTTGCGAGCGAGATTGACAAGCTTTTTCCAGACCTTCCAGCCGAATTTCCAATGTGGATTGCACTATGGATCATGGATAAGTGAGTGCATCGAATGTTGCATTTATTTCATGCTAAGCTATGGAATTGAGATGTGATGAAAATGATATATGGACCGGGAAAGCAAAGGATCCCAGTGTTCCACGTGCGACATATGGCACAGCACAGAAGATGCGTGCCGCCATAAGTCACAAATTTGGCAGAGACTACCAGCTTGGAACGCAGCCGTGGTTGGAGCACCCAGCCGTGCTAGGGAAATTCATTGGAAACCCGTCACTTTCAGTGACCATTTCACAGTACATGGTCAGTCTTCGTCGACGAAAGGTATTGGACTTTACCATTGTGAAATTCAGCATGGGCACTGATTTCATGCTGTAGATACGAGCAGGTGAAGCAGTAATGAGTGCTCGTGCCATGGATGAACCTACCATGAAGAGGCTCTGGGAGTTTGCATGGTCCACGGACCGAAAGGAATTTGGCCCGATCTCGCGCAAACGAAAGGCAGAAAACCCATCTGAATGGGCTGGATTTTTGCTCCGCATGATGCTCTATTTACTCTACCTTCTCTCCATGCTTTGCCTGCTCCGCTACGACGAGGCTTTACGGATCACCTGGGCTGATGTCACATTCCAGGTTCAAGACTTACTGATAAAAAACCACTGGCTTGACGCAACTCCCGAACTTTTCACCTCTCAAGTCAGGTACCAACCCACACAGTTCCGAGTGAAGCTAGAATTGCCCTTTCGAAAGACACATCAGTATGGAGGTCAGTGACTGTATGGGCTGTTGCCCACCTTATGGCTAACCTCGAACACACAGGCATAGCCCCATTCTACATATATGCTGATCCTGACCGGCCATGGATGTGCTTGCTGCGAGCATTTGCTATCTGGTGGCTGTTAGCACATGAGAGACACGAAGACCTCAATGGGTTCATCTTTCGCAAAAAGATTGGTGTAGATGGCATCAGCGTGAGCCCAACAGATTGCATGGTGAGCTCGAGGTCTGTAGACATCAAGAGAATCAGGTTGACATGCTATACTCAGACCTCAGACTCCTTTCTCGAATGCTTCCGAAATAATCTCCTCGACATTAGTGTTGATCCGCGTCCATATGGTACCCACTCGTTTTGTCGGGGCGGGTGTCAGTTTCTGCACACAGTGCGAGGCTGGTCGTTTCGGAAGATATGTGACTGGGGTGGGTGGGCCGAGAATTTCGACAACCCTGGTACCATATTCAAGTACCTCTTATCTTGGAATGACAATCCAGCAGAGGCTCGCGAACACTACATGAATCCAAACAGACCAGGGTGTGACCCCTGCTATAGCTGCGGAAGAACTTGTCATTGTGGTTAAATAAATACTTGCAATACATATCTTGTCTTTGTGTTTCAACTGTCAGAATTGAGGGAAAAGTGAAATCAGAATGAGAAAAACATATGAGACAGCTTCGAAGAACGAAATACAAGTACAGTAGGTTGAAAAAACGACACAAGTGCATCAGAGAGTAAGATCAATTAAGTCACAACTAACACCAGTGCGGCAGAGTGCTGCATTGTCCTCATCTTGAGTGAGGTCCATGACATCACTGATCGCTGCTGCCTCGTCGTCATCGTCGTCGTCGTGTGTGAGATCAATGACAGTTGCAGAAGAGAGAGTAGCATTTGAGGTGCTGGGATGATTTGGAGATGGCAGGATCATTGTCTGCACCCAGGAATCGTAAATTTTGTCAGCAAGCCAAACTCGAACAAATTTGTGAGATCTCGGTGCATGATCCTCACAATGAGAGCATCCAGGCGAATCCTCGAGCAACTGGAGCGTGGACCGCTCGAGGTCATGAGTGGGCACATCATTATTGTGCCCTGGAACACCTGCAAGGGCTTTCTTTGGGCGCACAGTGTGGCTCCGAAACACTGCCCTTGTGCAGGCCGGAGCAAGAGCAATCTGTATCTGACATCCGTCAGAATATTCAAGTGCAAAGGAGAACAGCAACAAACCTCGTCACTTGCAGGAGAATTATTAGCAAGATCCTCGAGGACTTCGTGCAAGACCACAACAGGCCAGATCGTTGAGCGAAAGGTGCTGACAACCTTCTTTGATTCCCAGCCAAGAAGTTGTTGAACAAGTGAGGCAAGTGGAGCAATGTCAGGCGGGGCAGGGGATTGGAGAATGGGCAGCTTGGTGATCGGAGTGACAGCAGGCTGCGCATACAAGTTGATGATGCATGGATCAGGGAACGAATCAGGGAGTGAGCGGGCGAGAGCAGGGTGAGAACGTCCCATTTTTCCAGTGGGATCATCTGTTACAATAACATGTAACCGAAGACCCCTCCTACGGAGGTCATCATGACCTTAGCCCCTATCCCACCATATGCACCGTCTTGGAAGACTTACCGACTCAACGGAGACTCGTAGAGACGCCTAGAACGGCCTGAATGCCGTTAGATGACCTAGACCAGCCTAGGCAACATCTGGACGGACCGAGATGGTCCTCGACCCGGATCATAGGGAAGCTCTGCCTCATGGTCAGAAGAGAAGCCGCATGCCGCAGCATGCGCAGTTAAACTACAAAGGCATGTTTAGCCTTGAGGACTAATAGAAGAGGCATGCAACGCCTCATGCATAGATAATCGCCCGCATGGCATCAGATAAGATGCCCTTGTATAGACACACTCATACTTACCTACCGAACGTAGTATTGGTCTGTGCACACGGACGACAGTATATAAAGCAGACAGAATCATGTATATTCCCTACTTGATTCTACTAGGTTTTCATCAGAACTTCCTCTGTGTGATCATCCCAATCACCCAGTCTAAAGCCGCACCTAAAGGAAAGCCGACGCTACCTTTAGTGGAACCCCCGAACCTCTCATTCGAGAGAAGATCCCCATCTCTCCAGTAGCGAGCCCGCTATCAGATTAGGCAATCCGCCTAGGGAGAGCTCGACCTATCCTAGTCGTAACATCATCCACAAGATGATACCGAGCGGTGTCCCGCCATTGTTGCAGAGGCCCATCGAGGTTGTTGCCACATACAGCGGCACGAAGCACACCAGCATCCACACAGCGAGCTAGGCCCAGTGCTGTCTCACGGCCACAGCCTGGCAGGCCCTTCTAGAAGCAGGTCTCATCAGCCTGGCTGACAACAAGCTGGTTTGGTTTACCTTATCATAGTCGCCGCCGCAGCAGATGGCAAGGGTGAGGAATCCATCGTCAGTAAGATGGCGGTCCACGTGCTCCTGAATGGCACTCGTTGTATACAATTTGACAGTCAAATCTATTGAGAATGTCGAGCTTCAAAAGAGTCAGCAGAGCATGCAAAAGAGAACATGAGAGATCTTACTTGCGCAGGACAGTCTGAGCACCAAAAACAAATGTGTCACTGTCATCTGTCATGACAGCATCAATAATACCAGCGCCGTTCATCAGCGCCAGCTGTGCCTCGGCTTCTCCAGCAGCCTGGATAGCCAGGATTGATATAGATGACAACGAAAAAAAGAAAAAAAACTCACCATGATCCACTGCACATTGAATGTATTCAGTAGGCGCTGGGTGGGCTTGACCATCCAATGGTCGTTGGTAGACACTCTGTGGCCCCGTTTGATTTGGGATCGCTGGTTGCCATCGAATACAAAAACCAATTGGACTGGGAGCCGGGCGAGTCGAGCGAGGCGAAACAAAAATGTTCGAAGGGCAGGATTCTGGCCTGTCTGAGCATGTGCACGGTGCCACCTGCCCTGCTGGCATTGTTCAAACCACGCACTAGAATCAAGAAGTTAGAATGTTTGCCATCAAACACAGTGAGCGAACACAAACCTTGCATCCACACCTACGATATAAGGCAAGTGTGGGGCAGGTCCCTCATAGCGGCCCCGGATGGCGAGAGAGACAAGGGGCACCATCATTGCAGCAGCCTCGAGCACCTGACAAATGATGGGGTGAGTTTCAGCACCTGCCGAGTGAACAGTGGGAATGTGCCTCCCACAGGTCGTTGATGCCCATGACGAGGAGTACACTGGAAATATAATTTAAGATCAGTAGGCTGACGAGCACGGCCGTTATGCGTGGAGGAGACGGGAGTCGAGCGAGAAGAGGAGGTACTCACTACTACTAGCGGCGTATGTGCGTACATAAGCGGTGGCAGTACCATGTATGGTATAGCAGCCAGCCGGGACTGTAAATCCGAGGACCATCAATCTGCAGCACATCAGCATGCAGCACGTTTTTTTGGCG
The DNA here is from genome assembly GCF_016647745.1 of Suillus plorans. Lineage (NCBI taxonomy): Eukaryota > Fungi > Basidiomycota > Agaricomycetes > Boletales > Suillaceae > Suillus > Suillus plorans. The sequence goes on along the minus strand of NW_024537457.1, from coordinate 11,173 downwards.
GAAGGGAAGGATGTGTCGCCACCAAGACCGAAGCTGGACGCAAATGAAAAATTGACGGTCCTAATGTGCGAAATTTGCAGTCTCTCGGTTAGCATCTCGGCATTCTCCCACAGGTGGGTTGCATTGTGCTCACCCAGGACCCTCCACCCCATCCAGCAGCCGTCCAGAGCTCTTCTGTGGCTCAAAAACATCGATTTTCGCTGCCTACGGCATCCACGACCTGTCCGGTGCCCTCCCGCGCGTTTTCCGAGCCTATCTGCGGTTCGAACATCGCTGTCTGGGGTCGCGTCTTTTTCGACGTCACGGTTCACGTGCCGCGGTGGCGGTGCTCGCTTGGGTAAGCCCGTGCTGGACCGTCAATTTGTTCGTGATCAGCTCTACTTATGTCGAGCGTTTTACGACGGTTTTACGGTCACGTGATGCGTTCACGTGACTTTTAAATTCCGGCGCCCAGTTCCTTTTTCTGCGACGCGCGTCGTTTCTCGTCGTTGGTTGTTCTCGTTTTCAAACGCTCTCGACTTTCCGAGCGCTCGGCTCGAACGGATTGGACGAATGAATAGAATAATACATGAATCCGACTTTTTAAAACAACATTATAACAAAGCAAAACGACGGATACAAAGGGCAAAGTCTAGGGATCTAGGGATACAATTGTTGAGTTGCAGGGACAAACTGAGCACGCGGGGAGTGACGGTGCGTGAAATAAAATGCGAAAAAGATCGAAATGAGGGGGAAAATCAGAGTGTATGAACATGTGTGGTTCGTGAATCGTGGATGTGGGGGTATAGCCTTCAGCGGGAGGAGCATGCTCGGACTTCTGGGCGGCCGTTCTTGCTTGCTCGACCGGTGATTTCTCCGCGTCCCTCACGCTGGCGCTGGATGGCATCGAAAAGTGGCTTGACACCGCGGGTGGCCTCAGGGTATGCTTCCAGAAAAACTTGATGGTCCCGCTGCAGCCTGTTTGAGGAAGTGTTTGAGTTGCAAACAATTGGGTGCCGCTTCTGAACCTGCTGAAACGGCGTGAAGGCCACTCACCGGTAGAACTCGATAGCAATCACCTTGCGGATGTTCCGCTTCACGCCAGTGATTGTACGCATAGGGCCAGTGTACCACTCCTCCGGCCAATCTTTCAGTGCCTTGCCGCCAATGGATGCTGCAGGATCCTCCCACTGCTTTACAGCAGCTAGCCATGCCTCTTGTCCACGCGGGAGGTCTGGGATTCCGACGCCGGGGATGGGAGCCATCTTTTTTGCTGCACTGCGGCTATGCTGATGGCAGTCAGAGGGAGGCACCTGCAGCGCGGGGATGATGCGAGGAAAGGGAGAAGAAGCTGAGTCTACGGGAACCGGGCTGGGTATCGAAGAAGTTTCTGTGCTGCTCAGCAAAGAGGGTGGATTGGTGGCCTGATGGCACACGGTTGGTTGGACTGAGATTGGAGGTTGTGAAGGTGACGGCAAGAGTGAGGGATAAGGGGATGAGGCCGGAGACAGAGTTAGTTTGTCTAGGACTTCCTCGACTTTACCAGACAGGCGGTTCAGTTCGCGATCGAATGACATCTTGAGTTCGCGTGTTTCCGCTGCGGTGATGGGTGCTGTCAAAATGTGGTCACCGTTGAAGCTTTTGTCGCCTTCCCGAGGAATTGGGCACAGCGCGTCCCGGTGATTTTTCTCGTATCGGGTGAGCTCGTCCAGAAGGTACCGTATCAGCGTATCAACCTGTCCAAGTTGGGAATCAGTTCACGTTATAGATTAGCAGGCCAACTCACGCTTTCACCTTCAGCCCATGCACCCCACCAATGTATCGTAGATAGTGACCAGCGCTCTCCAAGGGGTGCGAACATAAACCGATACCTCGCACCACCTCAGCGGAAGCAATGGCTGGTGTACCTGGCTGTCAGCCCAGCCTCGGCGCAAATCCAGGTCAGCGTCTTCATGATAGCATCGTAGGACAGCTCGTCGGAAGGGTAGACGACACCATTTGCACCAACACGTGGAAAGATGTACTCTTCGGGTAGCAAGGGCCGTTGGAGAAGTACCTCCTCCAGGAAACTCACCCAAGCTCGCAGGTGTGTGAACATACAGATTTCGGGGGTCTTCGGCTGAGCGTAGACCTCGTACTCATGACCTGGTAGTCACAGAGTCAGCGCCCTCATCCGGCAACCCAATCGAAAAATAGATACCTTCGAGTGCACTGTCAATTTACCCCTTCCGCTGCCAGCCTTTACGGTTGACGAGGCTCACGAGGTCGAAGGGAATGCCATAGGGTGGGTGTCCCTGGCAGTTCCAAACAACGTCTTTCCGCTTGATTTTCGTCAGTTCAAAATTCCTGTGGTAAATGAGTGCATGCGTCAGTCCAGTCAGTCTGAGTCCCTGAGGCGATGAGGACATCTCGGACTTCGACTTTCCGCCCCATTCGCCACATATTACAGTGACCTATCTCCGTATAATACGAGGGAACGAACATGCATAATATCCTGTATGATACGGGCCAGCGGACCATGGGCCCATGATAAAAATATCCTCGACTATGACGGATGGGCCGGGAGGCAAATTATTCCTGATGGAGGCGGGTGGGCCCATGCAGGGAATATATAGAGTAGATGAGTGGGCCGATGTATATGAATATTAGGTAGACGGGTGGGCCGAGGTAGTTGGATATTATGCAGATGGGTGTATTAAGGTAGATGTGTATGAGATAGATGGGTAGGTACTTGTTATCACATTCACGGGTGGGCCCAGACACATATTAAATTAGACGGGTGGGCCGAGGGTATTATAAAATATTGTATTAGACGGGTAGGCCCAGACGCATATTAATTAGACAGGTGGGCCGAGGGTGTTGTATGGGATGTTGTATTAGATGGGTGGGCCGAGGGTGGTATAAAATATAGATGGGTGGGCCCATGTGTATCATAATTGTAGACATGATGGAGCTGAGGTAGTTGTACATCAACCAAATCAGAGGAGGTAATAAATCAAAGTTACCGAGTTCCCGGAGCAGCAGGTGATCTCCTGACATGGCCTTTGATGGTGCACAGGTTGTCTTGCAGAATTTGGAATCTGGGGTGCAAAGCTTGTGTTGCCCTACGAGACACCAAGTTCCGACCACCCAAATTTGGGTCAACCGTACCGACTTCTGAGTTCCAGGACCCGGGAGTCGACAAATGAATATCTGATAACCAGCACACTTCCAATCAGGTAGTATTTCATTGAGCAATGGATCATCCAAGGGGTCCCTTATCGGACTCGGTAGTCAATATAGGCAAATGATAATGAAAACATGAAAGTTGTTATTATGCTATTTTTCAAACCCGAGACCCTGAAACCCATTGTTCAACATGTCCATTTTTCACTCACTGCACAAATCACCGAGTTTCGAGTGCTGAAACCCAAAACTCAAAACCCGGTGTGCAACACATCGATTGTTCATTTACATTACACAGATCATCGAGTTCCGAGTGTTGAGCGCCGAAACCCGAAAATATGTATGGAACATGTCCATTTCTTACTCATTGCACATATCACCGAGTTTCGAGTGCCGAAACCCGAAACTCGAAACCCAGTGTGCATCATGTCCATTGTTCAATTATATTACACAAGTCATCGAGTTCCGAGTTCCGAGGGACGAAATCCAAACCCTGGACCCCAAAAATATGTGCGCAACATGTCCATTTTTCACTCACTGCACAAATCACTGAGTTTCGAGTGCCGAAGCATGAAACTTGAAACCCAGTGTGCAACATGTTGATTTTTCATTTATATCACACAAATAACCAAGTGCCAAGTGCCAAGTGCCGAAACCCGAAGCCCGAGACCCGAAAATATGTATGCAACATTTCCATTTTTCACTTGTTGCACAAATCACTGAGTTTCAAGTGCCGAAACCCAAAACTCAAAACCGGGTGTGCAATATGTTCATTGTTCATTTACATTACACAGATCATCGAGTTCCGAGTGCCGAGTGCCGAAACCCGAAGCCCGAGACCCGAAAATATGTACACAACATGTCCATTTTTCACTCACTGCACAAATCACCGAGTTTCGAGTGCCAAAGCGTGAAACTTGAAACCCAGTGTGCAACATGTTGATTTTTCATTTATATCACACAAATCATCGAGTTCCGAGTGCCGAGGGCCGAGACCCGAACCCCGAACCCCGAAAATATGTATGCAACATGTCCATTTTTCACTTGTTGCACAAATCACCGAGTTTCAAGTGCCAAAACTCAAAACTCAAAACCGGGTGTGCAACATGTCCATTTTTCAATTATATTACACAAGTCATTGAGTTCCGAGGGCCGAGGGCCGAAACCCGAACCCCGAACCCCGAAAATATGTACACAACATGTCCATTTTTCACTCATTGCACAAATCACCGAGTTTTGAGTGCCGAAACCCAAAACTCGAAACCCAGCATGCAACATGTCCATTTTTCATTTACATTACACAAATCATCGAGTTCCGAGTGCCGAGGGCCGAGACCCGAACCCCGAACCCCGAAAATATGTGCGCAACATGTCCATTTTTCACTTATTGCACAAATCACCAAGTTTTGAGTGCCAAAACCTGAAACTCGAAACCCGGTGTGCAACATGTCCATTTTTCATTTATATTACACAAATCATCGAGTTCCGAGTGCCGAGGGCCGAGACCCGAACCCCGAGACCCGAAAATATGTATGCAACATTTCCATTTTTCACTTGTTGCACAAATCACCGAGTTTCAAGTGCCGAAACCCAAAACTCAAAACCAGGTGTGCAACATGTCCATTTTTCAATTATATTACACAAGTCATTGAGTTCCGAGGGCCGAGGGCCGAAACCCGAACCCCCAAACCCCGAAAATATGTGCACAACATGTCCATTTTTTGCTCACTGCACACAGTCCACAATTTCGGGGTTTGGGGGTTTTAAATCAACCTTTCATATATCCATACACATTTTACCAACCCCCGAACCCCGAAATTGTGGACTGCCGGGTTTCGGGGTTCGGGGGTCCCGGAACTCGGAACTCGGTATGTAAGACAACAAAAATATCTTTCAGGGTTCGGGGGTTAGTGAAATGTTTATAGATATATGTAGGTTAATTCAAACATGTCTGAAAATTTTCATTCGTCTCAAATGTCAAATCCTGAGTTCCGGGCTTCGGGACTTGGCACCCGGCACCAGCACTCGGGGTTCAGGGTTCGGCACTGAAAATTTGACATTCAGGTGTTCGGGTTTCGGGTGATATCTAAATCAACAGCTTCGAGTTCTGCCAAAGCGTGAAACTTAAAACCCAGTGTGCAACATGTTGATTTTTCATTTATATCACACAAATCATCGAGTTCCGAGTGCCGAGGGCTGAGACCCGAAGCCCGAGACCCGAAAATATGTACACAACATGTCCATTTTTCACTCACTGCACAAATCACCGAGTTTCGAGTGCCAAAGCGTGAAACTTGAAACCCAGTGTGCAACATGTTGATTTTTCATTTATATCACACAAATAACCAAGTGCCGAGTGCCAAGTGCCGAAACCCGAAGCCCGAGACCCGAAAATATGTATATAACATTTCCATTTTTCACTTGTTGCACAAATCACTGAGTTTCAAGTGCTGAAACCCAAAACTCGAAACCTGGTGTGCAACATGTTCATTGTTCATTTACATTACACAGATCATCGAGTTCCGAGTGCCGAGGGCCGAAACCCGAAGCCTGAAACCCAAAATCATGTACACAACATGTCCATTTTTCACTCATTGCACAAATCACCAAGTGTCGAGTGTCGAAACCTGAAACCCGGTACTTCAAATGGACACGAATTGTATTTGTATGTATTATCCATTGGTGTAGGGTTCAAATAACTTGGGAATTGTATTTGTCAGCACTCGGTACTCGGTACTCAGTGATTGGTGGTCAGTGGTCGGTACTCGAGACTCAGTAGTCAATATAGGCAAATGATAATGAAAAATGACAGTTGTAGTCCACGTCAAGGTGAGTGTCTTGGTAGTCTTTCCTTGTCATTCGGCAAAACATCAGCAATAATGAAAAAATGAAAGTTGTTATTATGCTTAACTTCCTTACCGAAGGTTGTAGTCCAAGTCCAGGTGAGTGTAGTGATAGTCTTTTCTTGTCAATTGGTTATCTTGTTACTCATTACGCAGTACTCGGTACATGGTAATTGGTACTCAGTATTTGGTTTTGATACTCGGTACCCGGGAATCAGTAGTCAGCTTAATGAAGGTTGTAGTCCGAGTCTAGGTGAGTTTATTTGTAGTCTTTTCTCGTCCATTGGTTACCATGTGACCGAGATATAAGCTAAAGAAATCCGAAACATCAATAATGACAAATGAAATACATGTGTGCAGTAAGTGAGTCTAAAGATAAAAGAATGAATATTAATAGCGAGACTTGCACATTATGTCGAGATATCCAACATAACAAGCCTGTGATGTGATCAGAGACCTGGAATAACACCCATATACATCCATTATAATAGCTTAAAAGCTTAGAAAGATTCATGAAGGATTGATGTAATGATAGGCAAAATGACATATGTGTGGAGAGTGACAATAGACATCTTTTATACAAAGTCACATTTATATATGATTCAGGCCAAAAATATCATTACAAATATGTAGGATAGATCGTAAACTACCCAAGGAACCCATACTGCCTACTGCCCTGAGGGTAGGGGGTGGGTAGAAGGGATATAGTGAAAATATGAGTTGACCCAGCATTAAAGTCCTACCACTGCTCAACTAACCATTTTCGATGCTTTGGGTCTTTGAAGTTTCCCACACTCAATTTCTTACCCATTTCACTTCCTCAGTACTCAATTCTTGGTTGATTTGTCTGTAAATTTATGTCTATGATACTTAAGATATTTGAAATGTACCCCAGGTTTCTGATTATGAAGATTCAATGTTTTGAAGGCATGGGCCCCTTATCAGGCGAAATGGCAAGTATACACACTAGCTCACAAACTCCAGCCTATTGTGAGCTGATCTTGGTCATAAGAAGCAAGAATATAAGCTATGCTCATTATATATTAAAAGGTTGGATCATGGATGCAAGGGCAAGATACTGAAAATCGTGAAAAAATATCACAAGTGCAATTGTCTATGCTTTGTTCCTGGAAAAGGATCCTGTGTGTCCTGGGCTGGTTATATGATATATCTACTCCGAATATGCTCAGGAATAGACTCCCTACAGTCCTTGAGGTCCAGTCCTACAGGGAAAAAACCCCAGCAGGTGAACCACCAGAAGAGGGGGAGGTACACTATACAATAAAGGATTACCCTATGGTCCTGAGCTCCTGATACATTGTTTCTATTGTTGAATAGATGATTGAGATACTATTCACCTAGAAATGAACACATAGGAACATATTTTGTATTTTTATGTATATATGCAATATCCATTCAAGCACCAAGTCTCAACTACCGATTACCAAGTCCTGACACTTGATAGTTGATAGTCAGTATTCGAGCTCCGAGTGCCAATATTGCCTACCAATATCTCAGTCAAATGATAACCAAACCAAGACCCAAGTTCCAAACCTGACTACTGAATACCAAGTATCAGTACTTGGGACTCGGGACTATTGGCTGGAGTACCCAACTATTGATTCACAGGTACCGAGAATTAGAACCAAGTACTGAGTACCTGACTACTGATTCTTGGGTACCAAGTATCAGAACCGAGTACCAAGTACCCCACTACTGATTCTCAGGTATCAAGTATCAGAACCAAATACCAAGTACTGATTCCCTTGTACCGAGTACCGAGTAACGAGATAACCAATTGACAAGAAAAAACTACCAATACACTCACCTTGGCTCGGACTACAACTTTTGTTCAGGAACTTAAACATAATAATAACTTTCATTTTTCATTATTGCCGATGTTTCAGATTTCTTTAGCTTATATCTCGGTTAAATGATAACCGATGGACAAGAAAAGACTACCAATACACTCCCCTAGACTCGGACTACAACCTTCGGTAAGGAAGTTAAGCATAATAACAACTTTCATTTTTCATTACCATTTGCCTATATTGACTACCGACCAGTGGCTGAGTGCCTAAGCTTGAAACTTGAAATCGGTGGAAAATGAAATCTCGCAACAATGTACACATGAACATGTTTCATTTCCATAAACAATTCCCCGAGTGTCATGTACCGAGCCCCGAAACCCAAAGCCTGAAGCCCGGACTGTGTTGTCAGGTTAGTACAAGACACTCGGTGAATTGTCAAATGAAATGAAACATTTTCATGTGTACATTGTCGCGAGATTTTGTTTTCCACTGATTTCAAGTTCCAAGCTTCAGCACTCAGCATCCGGCACTCGGAACTCGGAACTCGGCGCTCGGAACTCAGAACTCAGTGAAATGTCTAAGGAAATAGAAATTTCACAATTCCCTGAGTTGGTACAAGACACTCAGTGAATTGTCAAAGGAAATAAAACATTTTCATGTGTACATTGTTGCAAGATTTCGTTTTCCACTGATTTCAAGTTTTGAGCTTTGGCACTCGGCACTCGGAGCTCGGAACTCGGAATTCGGCGCCCGGACCTCGGAACTCAGTGAAATGTCCAAGGAAATAGAAATTTCACAATTCCCCGAGTGTCGTGTACCGAGCCCTGAAGCCTGAAGCCGAGACTGTGTTGTCAGGTTAGTACAAGACACTCGGTGAATTGTCAAAGGAAATAAAACATCTTCATGTGTACATTGTTGCGAGATTTCATTTTCCACTGATTTCAAGTTTCAAGCTTCGGCACTAATTCGGAACTCGGGACTCGATTTTTGAGATGAAAGACATTTTTCAAACATGTTTGAATCAACCTTTCATATATCCATAAACATTTTACCAACTCCCGAACCCCGAAATTGTGGACTGCCGGGTCTTGGGGGTTGGGGGTCGGTGCTCGGTGCTCGGGACTTGGGAAATTTGGGGAGATCAATAAAATTTGATCTACAATAAATTTGATTTACAAACAAATTGATTTACAAACTTTTGAAAGATATGTCGTCTCACATATCGAGTCCCGAGTTCCGGGACCCCCGAACCCCGAACCCCGAGACCCGGCAGTCCACAATTTCGGGGTTCGGGGGTGATCTACAATAAATTTGATTTACAAACAAATTGATTTACAAACTTTTGAAAGATATCTGTGTTGTCTCACATATTGAGTCCCGAGTTCCGGGACCCCCGAACCCCGAAATTGTGGACTGCCGGGTCTCGGGGGTCGGGGGTCGGCGCTCGGGACTTGGGAAATTTGGGGAGATCAATAAAATTTGATCTACAATAAATTTGATTTACAAACAAATTGATTTACAAACTTTTGAAAGATATCTGTGTTGTCTCACATATTGAGTCCCGAGTTCCGGGACCCCCGAACCCCGAAACCCGAGACCCGGCAGTCCACAATTTCGGGGTTTGGGGGTGGTAAAATGTCTATGGATATACAAAAGGTTGATTCAAACATGTTTGAAAGATGTCTTACCCGGAACTCGGGACTCGATTTTTGAGATGAAAGACATCTTTCAAACATGTTTGAATCAACCTTTCATATATCCATAAACATTTTACCAACCCCCGAACCCTGAAATTGTGGACTGCCGGGTCCCGGGTTTCGGGGTTCGGGGGTCCCGGAACTCGGAACTCGGTATGTGAGACAACAAAAATATATTTCAAACACGGGTAAGTCAATGTGTTTGTCAATCAACTTGATTGTAAATTATATTTTATTGATCTCCCCAAATTTCCCAAGTTCCGAGTTCCGAGTTCCGAGCTCCGGGACCCCTGAACCCCGAAACCCGACACCCGGCAGTCCACAATTTCGGGGTTCGGGAGTTGGTAAAATGTGTATGGATAGATGAAAGGTTAATTTAAACATTTTTGAAAGATATCCCATATGAAATGTCAAGTCCCAAGTTTCGATTTCCGGGTTTCTGGAGTGCCGAGTCCCGAAGCCCGAAGTCCCGAAACCCGGAGTTCAAAACTCGGGACTTAACATTTCATATGGGACATCTTTCAAAAATGTTTAAATCAACCTTTCATCTATCCATACACATTTTACCAACTCCCGAACCCCGAAATTGTGGACTGCCGGGTTTCGGGGTTCGGGGGTCCCGGAGCTCGGAACTCGAACTTGGGAAATTTGGGGAGATCAATAAAATAATTTACAATCAAGTTGATTGACAAACACATTGACTTACCCGTGTTTGAAATATATTTTTGTTGTCTCACATACTGAGTTCCGAGTTCCGGGACCCCCGAACCCCGAAACCCGAGACCCGGCAGTCCACAATTTCGGGGTTCGGGGGTTGGTAAATCTCGGTTTGGGGTTTTGCACTGAAAATTTGACATTTATACATATCTAGGCTCACCCATATATGTACCCATCTATGTACAATTCCCCCACCAGCCCACCCATCTATGTATTATCCCCCACGTCGGCCCACCCGTCTATGTAATACATCCTATGTTGGCCCACCCGTCTATATAATTATACCCCACCTCGGCCCACCTGTCTATGTAATAAATATTTTATCACACCCTCGGCCCACCCGTATATGTACTACTTTTTATGTCGGCCCACCTGTATATGTAATACACCCCGCGTCAGCCCACCCATCTATGTAATATTCCCCTACCTCGGCCCACCCATATATGTAATACACCCCGTCGGCCCGCCCGTCTATATAACAATATTTGCCTTACATCTCTCTTCAGCCCAGCTGTCTATAATATCCTACTCTACATATTACCCTGATGGGCCCACCCATCTCCATGAATGATCATATTCCCCCGGCCCATCCGTCAACATCAAGGATATATATATCATTGGCATACATGGGCCCACCCGTCTCCATCGGAAATAATATGTGTCCCGGCCCATCTGTCATCATCGAGAATATACACAACATGGGCCCATAATCCGCTGGCCCGTCTCATACGGGATATTATGTAGGTCGGGTGGCCCGTATAATACGGAATTTGTCACTGAAGGGGCTCGTGTGCGCTGCTGTTACTAATGTGGTACTGATTAAATTAGCTGATAATGAAGCCACCAAGGATGCACACTTCCGAAGTTCCGCGCCAGCTTCTACACTCGTTGCTCGCAAAAATGCTTGAAACCCTCAAACCTGGCATGACCAAACCGGATGTTGTCCGTTGCCCTGATGGCC